>NC_083381.1:26379833-26683500 GCF_031755915.1 Ziziphus jujuba | reverse complement strand
GAATACGTCATGCCCAAGGCGTAGAAAATGAGAGGCTATAACAATGAAAGGCCTTAGGAAGTATTTGGTGAGAAACAAAAGCTTGGAACCTTAATATAATGAGGTTAGAGTTGCTATTAACTTTGAGGCCGTTCGACTGAACAATTTGGAGGGCTCGTTGGCTAGGAGCACAATACCAATTAATATACCTAATTGGAGAGATGTGTCAGATAGGTTAAAAGATAACCTATGGGCATCAATAAAGGTACGGAGTGCATTATTGTTAAATATTGTTTATTATGAATCATATTTAATTGATGAAGATTTAATAATTCCTTTTTTACATTTGTAGCTTGTATGCATTTTACTTGCATTTCTAACTTACTGCATTTACTTATCAATCAATGTTACTAAATATATATATATATATATATATTTTAATTTTGCAGCAATATACGGGTAAAGATGATAGTTTTAGGAAGGTAACTTTAAAATATTGTTGTGACAAATGGAGAAAATTCAAGAATTACTTATATAGATATTTTGTTCGACCATATATTGGCACACCCAACAAGTTGAAGCATCGACCCTCAATGTATGAATTCATAAGCCAAGAGGTGTGGGATGATTTTGTACACAAAGGTTGTCGGATAAATTCCAGGTGTAGTTTTATTTAATGCACGTTAATGTTGTATTAAATTGCGCTGTCATTATTTATATAAAAATTAAAATTTGCTACGGTGACTTAAATTATTTGGGTTTTCTAATATGTATGTTTATAACTTTTGTAGGCATTAAGTAAAAAATATTCAGAAAAATGACAATTAAACAAGTATCCGCATAGGATGGGTGCAATAGGCTACGCGAGATTAGAAAGAGCCATTGTATGCAATTTATTTTTATTTACATTTAACCATATTAATTTTGTCATTGTTACTTAATCACTTGCATTATTAAAATTAATTTATTTGTAACTTTTGAAGCAACTTGAAAGAGGCACCGAAGATTATGTAGACCGAGATGACCTATGGATATGGGCACGTATGGGGAAGGATGGAAAATAAGCAAATGAAGAAACTGAACATGTAGCGGAAAAAATTGTGAGTATTGTATTTTTTATGAATATTTGTTGCATATATTATTATGTAGTTCATTATTATATAAACTAATATATTTAATCATTTAAACAATGTATTGTAGAATGACTTAAAAAAGAAGGCAACAGAAGGAGAAATTCGGTCTTCACCTCCGGTGGATATCCTCACACAAGCTTTGGGAAAAGAGGAGTATGGAGGTAGGCTTAGGGGTCGAGGCAAAGGATACACGGTGACTAACTTTTTCCATACTCCTAAGCCGAGTCCACAAAAAAAGACCAAGTCAGAGGGAAGTGGAAACAATGCAGTCTAAAAAATGCTGCTTAAAGGTCTGGTGGCGATCGCCAGAAATTCAAGCAGCAGCAGTGCTGCCCAAGTTGATGCGTTCATATTGGAATGTGGTATTGACATTCCATCACTCACTCATCCAGCCGATGCTGCTGCTGCTCCTGGGACCCAAGTCAATGATGTTGCTGCTCAAGGGACCCCCCGGCTGATGATGTTGATGCTCCTGGGATCCAAGTCGATGATGTTGCTGCTCATGGGACCCCCCCAGTCGATAATGTTGATGCTCCTCGGACCCAAGTCGATGATGTTGCTGCTCATGGGACCCAATCTACATCTTGGGTTGATGCTCCTCAGATCTATCCTGAGGTAATTATTTCATTATATATATATGTTTAAGTGGGTTATTATTATCTATATAGCTCCCATGGTTGAAGAGCCCTACCTACCGCATGAGATCATGGGATCGAGTCTTTAAGTTGAAGGAATATTGTCATGTGAACATATATTAATTTTTTTATTATTTTTTTTAACTTTGCAGGGTGTAAAATGCAATCTTGCACAAGGCAATGTTGGCCATATAGTAGCACGTGGCACTTTGGTACCTTCGCTGCTAACGGATATGTGCTATGGTGTGAAGCTAGGTGTAGCAAATTATAAGGTCGCTGTTGATGATGTTATTGATGGATTTGCACCTTTACCTCTTCCGTCATTTCACATCATACGTGTCGGTGATGCTGAAGGTGCATTTGTTGCATGGCCAAGAGATCTTGTTATCTTGCCATCTGAGGAGGTATTGTTCGATGCAGCTATATATAATAAGGAAGTTTAAAATAATTTCGTTTTTGTATATAATAATGAAGTTTAAAATAATTTCGTTTTTGTTCTACTTTAAATGTTGTTTGTTGATATGTGTAAGGAAGCTCGAACAGGTCAAATGTTGAGAATGATCAAGATGATAATGTTGATCCCTTAGTTGTTACCCCAACAATCCGAGAGTTGCTATGTCGGATCAAGACGTCAATAGCGATCATTTATGGTTTTTTAATATGAAAAAAGAGATCTTTGGGGAAGAACAACTAATTCTTTCAAATGCATCTTATTCTACATAAGGTAAGCTAAATTTGGATGTGTTTATAACTAATTCTTCAATTTAATTAATTATACACTATAATTACTTGTAATCGGATTATGTAAGCATTTATGTGAGGGATTGACGGGTTCCTTCGAAGGAAATTATTGCTTTGTTCATCCGGATATTATTGCTTCGGTTGGTCATCCAAACCCTTATGAACGGATGATAAATATATTGAGTAGATGGCAAGATGCAAGAAATAATCAACTATGGTTCTTTCCCTACTGTGTAAGGTAATATTGTGTTAGTTTTAATTGAAATATGTTGTGAAAATATTAATTTCGAAAAACATCATATTAACTAAAATATTTATTGGTGTTTTTAGGAATCATTGGATGTTATGTGTTGTTGATTTATACAAAGCAATAGCATGGTTTTTTGATTCTTTGAAGACTCATAAGAATATAATTGATAAGGATCTAAAAACTTTGATCGACGAGTAAATTAATAACTCTAATTTTTTTAATTAATTGTTCTTATATTGGATTTGTACTTTTGAAGCTACAATATAATCTTATACAAAATTTATATTTCTATATAGTTCCTTCGTTAGTTAATTTAAGTACTTGTATATATTCATATCTAATATTACACATAATTTACTGTTTGTAAATTTAGACACCGATGCAGCTCGGGAGTACGGAATGCGGTTACTATATTATGATAATAATGCGAGATATCATTAGGCGCAAAGTTCCTCCCCGGGACTTAAGAGGAATGGTAAATTATTATTAATTTAATGATTTCATCATATTTCTATTATGTAATAATTAATATTTATAATTATTTGTATATGTATTAACATAAGTTTCTCATATTCAATACGAAGGTGTCACTTGGTTACAAGCTGAAAATATCAATGAATTTAGAGATGAATGGGCAGCAACGATGATCACAAGTATCTCAAACCAATGAATATCTATGCATGGTAGTGAAATAGCTAGCTTTTGTTAATAACTTTTGTTTGTACATATAAAATATCGTAGACCAATTTGTAAAAATCGCTCATAAGGTAATATTTGTTTTGCATGAACTTTGGTTTTAAACATACCAATTTTACAAAAATTTAAACAATATTAAAAATAATTAAAATAAACGGTGAACAAGCGATGCACAATATGCTTGAGAGTCGCCTAATACGAATAATGCAAAAAAAACAAAAACCATCACAGTTATGTGCTTAAATATTTTAATTGGTTATTTGAAGTTGAAAGTAAAACAGATTGATTTATATTTTTATAAAACCCAAAAAAAAAAAAAAAGGTAAACAGGTGATGCACAATAAGCTTTAGCGTCGCCTGATACAAATAATGCAAAAAAAAAAACAAAAACCGTCACAGTTATGTACTTCAATATTTTAACTGGTTATTTGATGCCAAAAGTAAAACAGATTGATTAATATTTTTACAAAACCAAAAAAAAAATAATAATAAAATAAAAGGTGAACAGGCAACGCACAAAATGCTTAAGGGTCGCCTAATACAAATAATTAAAAAGAAACAAAAAAAATAAAAACCATCACAGTTATGTGCTTAAATATTTTAACTGGTTATTTAAAGTTGAAAGTAAAACAGATTGACTAATATTTTTAGAAAACCAAAAAAGATAAAAATAAAAATAAAAGGGTAACAGGCAACACATAATACGATTATGAGTCGCCTGATACAAATAATGCAAAAAAACAAAAACAAGAACAATTATGCTTCTTAAATATTTTAACTGGTTATATAAAGTTAAAAGTAAAACAGATTGATTAATATTTCTAAAAACCAAAAAAATAAAATTAAATTAAATTAAATTGTTATAGGCGACGCACAACCATATTGTGTGTCACCTTATACAACAAAAAAAAACAAAAAAAAAAAAACCAACACAGTTATGCTTCTTAAATATTTTTATTGGTTAATTGAAGTTGAAAGTAAAACAGATTGATTAATATTTTAAGAAAACCAAAAAAAAAAATTCCAATAATAATATAAAAGTGTAATAGGTGACGCATAACATGATTTTGGGTCACCTGATACAAATATTTTGCTCAAAAAAAAAAATAAATCAAGCTCTCTGATTCTGCTTAAATATTTTCACTTGTTATTTAAAGTTGAAAGCAAATCAGATTAATTAATATTTTATGAAAAAAATAAATAAATAAATTTTTAGTGAACAGGCGATGCACAATATGCACTTGTGTCACCTGATAAACATATTTTTGAAAAAAAAAAAAACAACAACAAGCTTTGTGAAGCTGCTTAAATATTTTCACTTTTTATTTAAAGTTGAAAGAAAATTAATTGATTAATATTTACAAATATATATATATATATATATATGTTAACAGCCGACGCATAGAGATGTTTATGCGTCGTCTTATATCAATAATATGCTGATCAAAAAAATAACAATCTAGCTCTGTTATTTTTCTTAAATATTTTCACTAATTTTTAAAGTTGAAAGCAAAATCAGATTGATTAATATTTTATGAAAAAAATAAATAAATATACGGGCATCAGGCATCGCAAAATATACCTATGCGTCGCCTGATACAAATACTTTTTGTAAAAAAAAAAAAAAAAAAAAAAAACTCTATGTTGCTGCTTAAATATTTTCACTTATTATTTAAAGTTGAAAGAAAATCAACTGCTTAATATTTACAAAAAACCAAAAAAAAATTAATAAATTAATAGGCAACGCATAATGTTGATTATGCATCGTCTAATATCAATAATGTGTGTTGCAAAAAAATAGAAATCCAGCATTATTATTTTTCTTAAATATTTTCACTGGTTTTTAAAGTTGAAAGAAAATCAGATTGATTAATATTTTATGAAAAAGGAAAATAAATAAATATAAGGGAATAAGGCGACGGAAAATATACCTATGCGTTGCCTGATACAAATATTTTTTGGAAAAAACAAAAAAAAAAAAAAGCTCTATGATACTACTTAAATATTTTCACTTGTTATTTAAAGTTGAAAGAAAATCAACTACTTAATATTTACAAAAAACCAAAATAAATAATAATAAATTAACAGACGACATATAATGTTGATTATGCGTCGCCTGATATCAATAATATGTGTTCCAAAAAAATAAAAATCCAGTATTGTTATTTTTATTGAATATTTTCACTGGTTTCTAAAGTTAAAAGAAAATCAGATTGATCAATATTTTATGAAAATGGAAAATAAATAAATATAAGGGCATTAGGCGACGCACAATATGCCTACGTATCGTTGGATATATATATTTTTGTAAAAAAAAAAAAAAAAAATCTCTGTGATGCTGCTTAAATATTTTCACTTGTTATTTAAAGTTGAAAAAAAATCAACTGATGAATATTTACAAAAAACCAAAAAAAAAAAATTAATAAGTTAATAGGCGACGCATAGAATTTGTTATGCGTCGCCGAATATCAATAATGTGGAATGAAAAAAAAATTAAAATCCAGCTCTGTTATTTTTCTTAAATATTTTCATTTGTTTTTAAAGTTGAAAGAAAATCATATTGATTAACATTTTTCTTTAGTGTAGCATTTAAATAATACAATTCATATAAAATATACGTACTCTATTAAAGACGATTCTGTTGGGCTGAATATTTAGCAACTCTTAACGGATGCGTCGTGTGTTGTTATTTCTAGCGACATCTTGACGTTGATATCTTTCGTATCCGTTGCCTATTTATTGAATTTTTACTGACGCATTAACTTCAGAATCGCGGTTTTATTTTTTTAGACATATTTATTTCGTAGCATCGCTAAATAGGTGTCGCTAGATCTTAATCTTCACGTAGTGTTTTTTTTTTCCTTCAAATTTATCATTCTCCCTCCCCCCCCCTAATTTCCTTTCTCTCTACTGAATTCTAAGTAGTTTTTTTTAATGGTTTTGCGTAAAGCAGAAGTTTGCTGTAAAGGTATAGTATATGTGTTTTTCGTGGAGATTTGCAAATTAGCAAGCTTTTTAGCTTAATAATTAGTTTGTGTCTGAAAATTGTAGTAGTAAGTAGTAGTAGTAGTATTATACTATTCACCAAATGGGGATGAAAGAGCAGAAAAATAATCAGAATGATAACGCCAAGATTTAAGCTGTTCTTCAACTTCTCAGAAAACAGGCTGCTCTTACTGTCAAACAAGAAGATCTAATTCATTCATAAAATAATACTTATATATTTATATATATATATATATATATATATGTATATGTATATTATTGTAAGAGGTTTTTAATCCGATATATAGTTTTGTTTATCTTTGAAACTACTTTTGCATGCACCTAAGAATTACATACCGACAGGAGCGGAACCATAACTAGGTGGCGCCACGGTTAGAAGGAAAAATAAAAAAATAAAATTCTAAACAAATATAGTACATGTAATATTCATATATCATGCAAAAACTAATTGTATATTATATGTAACAATTCAAAATATGAAATATTTTTATACCATATTAGACTAATTATTAGGTAGAATGATAATATGAAGAATATATAGTTAACTAAAAACATCTAAAAAGAATATGTCAATATCAAATATCAAATTGGATTAAGTCAAAATTAAAAATTTAGATTTAAATGAGAAAACAAGTAATAAAAACTCTAATGATAACTAAACCTATACTTAATTCATTTTGATTTATAACTTAATAAGTTTAAAAAACAAATTATTCATTGAGTTTCTTTATATATTTAAGATATAAATCAAATCCATTTTATTTTTAATAAAAACAATTGATGTTTAAATTAAAACCTTTAAAGTTACCTTTTTATATTTCATATTTTTATATCTAGTAACTATTGATTACATGAAAACTTATATCCATGATGGCACCCTCAGCCCTGTATTTGGTTCCGTCCCAGCATAGAGATCTATTCGTTGTTTGGTTGCTCAAAAACAAATAAAAATAAAAATAAAATAACATTGCACGCCAATTTTGGGCCTGAGCCCATTTGAACCTCTACTATTGATTGGCCCGGCCCACAGGACCAATCCATGTAAGCGCGAAATCTTCTAAATTATGTGTCCGTACCATAGGCCTTTTTTTTTTCTTTTTTTTTTTTAATCTTGGTGCTCCAATTCCAAATCCAAATCCAAATCCAAATCGTGCAAGGGGTATTTGCGTCATATAGCACGCAAGGAAGATTTTGGTTTGACTTGCGCTGTTGGTCGTCGATGCACAAAAATAAAACAAAAAAGCGCGCCTTGTCAATCTAGCTCCACTTTTGTCACTGTGACTGTGAGATAGAAACTGACTTTACTTGGGCACTAAGATTTAGGGATTGTTTTTTTGGAAAGTATCATAAGTCTATAAGTACACCGACTCACTCCGTTCATTCCTCTTGTTTCTTCAATTCATCATCAGAAAAGGTTAGAAAAGCTTCGTCATCTGGATTCTGGATTCTGGATTCCGAAAACAATGACAAGAATGTCAATGACAATGTCAATGGGCGGTGAAACGAAAAGAAGAAGAGCAACAAATTGGTCGAAGTTGCCGTCCGAGATATTGGAATTGATTCTTGAAAAACTTCCCATTGCGGACATCGCACGCTTCAAATCAGTGTGTTCTCTCTGGAACGGGGCTGCTCAGTCCAACAATTGCAGTCGTTTCTTTAGCCTACGAGATAATAATAATAAAGATTACAAGCACGTCAAAAACCTATTTGGAGAATTTGGTGACGGTGCTTGGTGCGTGGGATACACACGTGGTTGGTTGGTTGTTTTGGATGAAAAATTGATCTTACATCTTCTCAATCCGTTTTCACGAGCCAAAATCCAACTCCCAAGAATCCCTCAATATCTTCAAAAACCCGGTATGCTTCCAAAAGATTATGTTCGCAAAGCCATCCTCTTCTGGGACCCTTGTGGCGGTAAGGGCAGGAATAGTAATTTCACACTTGTGGTAGCCTTCAGAAGGGATATCAAGAGTACTCGTCTTGCATTCTGCAACTGCAGATTGAACAAATGGATTCACTTTGGGAGGGATAACCATCACTACCTCGATATAGTAGGCGACAGCCAACGTCAGCTCTATGCCCTAACCAATAAAGCCCTTCAAGTTTGGAACTTCCAACGCCGTGGTGGTGCTTATCCCAAATTACTTAACAAGGTTTAAATTAGTTCAGTGCTTGTGAAGTAAGAGTGTACATGCAACATCGGCAAGAGTGAATTGTATAGCATGAAACATTTATTTGTCACGACCAAATACTTATTTTGTTCCTTTTTTTAAATTTTTTATTTTTTTCGGTTCATGACTTTTCCTAAGAAATATATAAAAAGTCTTTCAAATTGTACCACTAGAGATCGAATTTGTAATTTAACAAATTAATATAATTTGTTTTCTAACATTTGTCTCTATTTTCTTATTGTCTCTCTCTATATTTAGAGCTTTTATTTTGTAAAGCTTGATTAATAATTAAGTTTTTTTGTTTTTTAACACGTAGATCAACCATTCTTATTAAAGCTACTTCTATTTAGTCACGGATTTAAATTCTTCTCAAACTTTAACACAGCATTTATACAAAATGGAAAAGCATCAATAATTTCATGTTGGCTTTTGTTAAATTAACTTCAATAAAATAGGAAGGGAAGAAAAAAAAATGTTTATTAATTTACTGAACAATATGGATGATAAATTTTAAGGTTAACCTGAAACTTTAATTCTAAAATCTGTCCCTTTTTTTTTTTTTTTTTTTGGGTAAAGAACCTGAAATTTATGTCCGAAATCATTGCTTACTTATTTTTTTATTATTCAGTGCATGAATGGGTGCATCATTATATAATGGAGAGCTTGGTTTCCATGCCAAAGGTTTAAAATAACCAGACACAAGGAAAGTGATGGCCAAGTATGGAAGAAAGTTGGATACAAAAGAGGTTGGGAAAGATGAGAGAATGGTATGATTAGTGGGTGTGATGATGTTAGGATCAAACAAAACATGTACTAAATTTGTATCAAACAAAAATCAAAGGCTGATTAATGGAATAACTGAAAGTACTAGCCACATATATCTTTTTTTTTATTGTTTTTCTTATTTATTGTCATTCTCTCTCTCTCTCTCTATCTATCTCTCTCTCTCTATTAGTTATTTGTCCAAAACTCTGCACTTTATGACACTTGTTTGTCTGATTTAGAGAAATTTAAGGGTTAGGAAGGGAGTTGTACTAATTTCCTCGTCCTAAGGCTTCAAATATCAAGATCAGAAAAAATGAATGTAAAGGCCAAGAATGATTCGAAAGGGAATATAAAAATTGTGTTAAACTTGCAATTTCATTTTACTCATGCACCCAATTATTTGATTTATGGTTTGTATTTCAATGCCCATAACATTTATTTATTTGTTAAAAAAGTACTATTTGAAACAAAATAGTTTACAAACTAATTATTTTTTGTTTCACCAATTAGGATTTCATTAAAAGTGAAAAGTTTGTGGAATCATCAAAACATGAATATGTCAAATCTTTTATTACTTTCATTAGCATGCATGCCAAATCTCTTGAAAAGAAAAAATAAATAAATAAAAATACTGTAAAAAAATAGAGGCAATATTGACTAGAAGAGCAACAAGCATATAATATTAAATATTAAACAGAATATTCCTTTTTTCAAGTCATTTAAATTGTTCTACTTCTACACACCATGACACGTGAATGCTTCGTAAACAATCATATAAAATCGTACCAAAAAACAATAAAATTATATAATTCAAATATTATTTCATTAGGGGAAAAAAAAAAACAAAAAAAAAAAAACAAAACAAAACAGAAAACAAAAACAAAGTGCTCACTTAGAAAGGACTAGCTAGTTGAATTGTAACTTTGAAAAGCAAATCAGTGACCTGAGACATTTATTCGTTGAACTGTCTCTATCAGGAAAGGCATTATATACTGTTGGAGAAAATTCATTTAGTCAGAAAATATGACTACTCTTAGCTTAGTCTATCACTGCCCCAATATTATCCAAAATGCATACCAATAGACTTAAAAGAAAACAAATGAAAAGGAAAACCCATAAACAAGCAGAGAACAAAAAAATAGTGACAGTACAAACACAAACACTGGCAATACAAACACAGCTTTTTGTCCATATATACAAAAACCCAAATCTGAAGCTAAGTTACAAAAGCTCACATTATGCTGTAGAAAATATATATGTTATATGTTCCAAACAGAAGGATTCCCAAAGTTTCTAGCGACATCCCAAAGAGAAAAAAGGAACCTAATACATGAAATTGACAAACAGGAACAAGACAAAGCCGAATCACTGTCCCAAACACCCATACAATATGGGTTGCACTTGCATCCAAACATTATTTTTATTTTTATTAATATTATGAATATTTTTAAAAAAAAATTATATTTTTACCAATTTCAGTTCCCAAAGCCCAGAGAAGGCCCATTTGTGCTGATTAAATAT
The DNA here is from genome assembly GCF_031755915.1 of Ziziphus jujuba. Taxonomy (NCBI): domain Eukaryota; kingdom Viridiplantae; phylum Streptophyta; class Magnoliopsida; order Rosales; family Rhamnaceae; genus Ziziphus; species Ziziphus jujuba. The sequence continues at coordinate 26,672,603 of NC_083381.1, read as the reverse complement.
ATTTGGATACTCCGTTTTGACTTCTCAAATAACAAAACCCGACACATATTCCTACCAACTCACTCTGCCATCGTTAAAACCAAATATATAATAGTAAACTTATTAACTATTACAAGAAGAAGAATACAAAAATAATGAAAGTTTTCAAACCGGGGTTTTTCTTATTACAGTCTAAGTCCAACCAAATAGTTCCCAAATAAGAAGAAAAAAAATAAAGAAAGAAACTTTTTTTTCACAGTACGAAGAAATATAATATATTTTATATATGTAAATGAAATTTGAATTTGGAGCAGAGATCTTTTCCTTTTTTCAACGCTTTGGTTTTTGTTTGGTGGATTTTTCATTTTTCTTTGGTTTGTTTCCCACCATATGAATTCCAATGCAAAATGTTCACCGTCTCGACCACGCTATCTTTCTTCCAATACTTTTGCCTTCCAAAACCCAAAACGTAGACTTTTTTTTCTCTCAATTAAAAAATGGTGCACACCATCTCACACCTTGCCTAGCACGGTGTCTCTAATTTTTTTTTTTTTTTTTTTGGGTTTCATGTTCTTGGTCTGGATATTCAATGCAAGACTTTGAACTAAGGAAATAATTAAACAATTATTAGCAGTAAATTCATGACCTCGTTAATTTAATATATGTACTCAATTTTTTTTTTTTTACTCTTTTTTTTTTTTTCTCGATTGAAAAATGGGGGCTTGTTCAGAACCGTTGCGATACTGACACGTGGCGGCGTTTCAGATGGGGGGAGACGATGGAGATTAGACCACCCAGTGGGGGCCTCATCTTTGACCTGTAAATCATCTCATCGTAGGGCCTTCTGTAGAACTTCAAAAATGGCAGGAAACACTCACGAGATTTGTCGGTCCTGCTGACGTGGCTATCCTTGCGAAAGAAAAAAGCTGGCGATTGAAGGAACGAGGGACGTGGGGTCCGCGGGTGAGGGGTTCTGCTACAGTCACCTCCCGTGGTGCTCCGCTGTGGCAAAGGAGTCGACGGGAACAGGCTCTTCCTCGTGGTCCTGGAATTGTTACCGCCATAGAATCCCCCACGTGGCGTTCTTGCAGCCGGTGACGCGAAGGAGAGTGAACGCGCATTAAGCGGCGAGATGAGTGCGGGTCCCAAAGGCGATGGACTTGTCGGCCCCACTTTGGAAGCTGACGTGTCCGTCAAGCTCAGGTACCATGGCTTGAGCGAGTCGAAGTGGTGGGAAACAGTGAACGAGAATCGTGACGACGCACAAGACCCAACCTTAGCCGTTGATCTTATTGACGCAGAATCAAATCGTAGGGACGAGGCTCGCGGATAAGCAGAGAAGTCGTTGAAATCCAATGACTCCTCAAAGTCTAAGGACGACACTACCATCGTTGCCGTTGATAATTCAACAAACGGTCGAACGCCCTGCAAAGAAACGTGGAACCATTATTATTAATCAGTCATAAACTTTATCCGTACTACATAATTGTATTATATTCTTCCACAGTGCTCAAAGTTTCAAATCTACAATAATTGTCAAATAATTCCAAAAGAAAAATGCAAATACCCAAAAATCGTTTTCGTAAAAGCTTTCAAAGAAGCCAGAGAATGTGGTAACGCATTGATTTGACATAACTAAAGCCTATGAGATAAGAAATATGGAACACATAGCTTCCCTGTGGCACAAGGACAATTATCGCTAACAGTATTATTGTTACGTTTTCTTTTTTTTTTTTTTTTCTCCACAGACTTCCAAATTGGACAATTGGGTTGGTTTTTTATTTGAAAATATTTTTTCCATTATAGACTCAATATTCAATATTATTCAGAAAGAAAAAAACCTCAATATTCAATATTGTATAGCAAAAACTGATGATAATAATAATAAAATAAAAGATAACTTTAGAAAAAAAAAATAAAAAAATAAAATAAAAAATAAAAAAACAAGTATTTTTATAATTTTACCTTCCAAAGATAGGAGAAGAGAGAGGGAGGATCAATGACAAAAGCCTTGAAAAGCCTTCCTGGGTAGTACTCGCCGACTACTTTCAATGCTGCCAGTAATAAATTCATAAAAGCTGAGGCTGACCTGAAAAAGCCTGCAATTTTTAACCACGCTACCATTCAGGAAAACAAAACCTCAATAATTCTCATTAATAATATAATGCGGTAATTTTTTTATTTTTTAATGAAAAAGAAACAGGTGATTTTTAATTTTTTAAATTAAAAAAAGAAAATTATAAATGAGTCAGAGCAACGCAGGGGATTGTATATCTGGGTATGTGGAAGCAAAAAGTAGGATTCTGGGTACTTCTGCCCCCAAGACTAATTGAAATTGACCGATTCTCCGAGAACATAATTAAATTCACTCCAATTCCCGATATACCCCTGCAGTCCGGACCACAATTAAGGATCCGAGTCATCCCCGACCACGACATCTCAGGGGCACTCCGGACAATATCTGAAGAATATCTCAGACAAACACTGCCGGTTCTCCGACAAATGTTAAGCGTAAATTGTTTTACTAACTCCGCTGCCTCCTCAGCGTGCGTACAGTCTTTTATGAAAATTTAAAAATTAAAAAAGTAAAAAAAAAAAAAAAAAAAGGCTTATTGATTTTTACTAAATTAACCCCCCGATTTTCAAAATGTGGCAGTTTTAAAATCCGTGAAGGGTTAAAGAACTAATAGGACAAGGGTAAGATTGTGAATGTAGGAGTCAGACTTACTGGCATCGAAAAGGATTACAAGTTGTTCGACGTTCTTTGGCATTGTTCCAATGGCCACTTCCAGTGTAAATACCAGTAAACGAATAAACCTAAAAAAAAAAAAAAAAATCAAAAATAAGTTAAATCAGCAAATATTTTATTTTATTTTATTTTATTTTTTTGGGTTGTAAAAATCCAGAAAAATAGGATTTTACACTTACAGTTTCTGCGAGTGGAACTTCTGATAATCTTGTTTGATCCGGAAAATCTGCAACAGGAGCAAGATGATTTCTTCAATAATTTTTATATTCTCTCTTTTCTCTTTTTGGAAAAAAAAAAAAAAAAAAAGTGGGTATTTTAGATTATTACCAGAACAGGCCTAGAATCATCATCATGACCAGCAACATAAGCAACTCCTTCAGCAAGCTCAGCTGAGAACTCATCTGCTATCAAATGCTCTGCGTTTTTTTATAAAAAAAAAAAAAAAAAATCAAAAAGAAAAATCAAAAATAAAAAAGGTTAAAATAAGTTCAAATCAAAACCCACATATGGATATGGAACTCTCTCACTACTTCTTTTTTTCTGAATAAAAAAACTTGTGAAGAAGTGACTTTAATCATTGCAATAGGAGTTTTACTTTAAAGCTTAATTCAAAGTAACCAAAAAAAAAAAAAGCAAGATTCTTTGGGTAAGGAAACAAAAAGGAAAATAATATACATAAAAAAGAGAGTACAAACAGTGAAGCTTTTGAGAAACAAGAGCTAGAAGAATGAGAAGAAGAAAAAGAAAAAGAAAAAGAAAAAAGAAGAAGAAGAAGAAGAAGGGCTTTGGCTTCTTTTTTTACCAGTTCCTATACTCTCTCTCCAAGAAAGACAAGCCCTTAGTTGCTTCGCTGCTTTCTTAACACTATCACCTTTTGTTTTCAAAAACCTCTCCACGCAAGCGTTGTTGCAAAACTTCTCCTGCAATAACCATCACAAACAACAACAAAACTATATATCAGATCAAAACCTCATACTTCAATAAATATTCGGAAAAAACTATGTATCGGATCAAAACCCAGATATGTAAAGATATTGTTTTTATAAAAACAGAAAAGTTTAAGAGTGCGTTGGAATCAAAAGGATCCACCTGTTTGACAGTAAGAGGAGCCTGTTTTCTGAGAAGTTGAAGAACAGCTTCAACCTTAGCGTTATCATTCTGATCTTTCTGTTCTTTCGTTCCCATTTTCGTGAGTACTACTACTACTATTTTCAGACAACGACTTAAAGCTGCAAGCTTTGCTAATCTCAAGGAAAGACACAGATACTACTACTATTATACCAAACTTCTGCTTCACGCTACTATTAAAACACTACGCTACTTTCAGTAGAGAGAGAGAGAAAGAGAGAGAGAGAAAGAGCGAGAATAAGAGAGATGGAAAACAAAAAAGATGTTGAAAATGATAACGTTGAAGAAAAGAGAGTGAGATAAGGAGTATATATAGCAAAACGACGTGTTATAACGCCGTTATGATGATGGTTCACACTTGCGCATGCAAAGTAATAAAATAATAGAACATGATTGTTTGGAGGGTTTTGGCTTTAAATTAAAAACCAACGTCAACTGCTAGTGCTATTTTAGTCAATGCAAAATCGTATAATTGCAATGATGGGTCTGAATCTTTGATAGTGATTCGTAACGGAAAACGTCGGCTGAAACAAGCCCAAGCCCACAATGAATCAAGTGAAGCCCACCGCCATTACTCCCTTCGATGCACAATCATTATTCCTTTTTTACCTTTTCTGCCCATGGCTTTTTTTTTCCCTTTTTTTTTGCCATTTAATTTTTATTTTTGATTTGGAAACAAAAGATCATTTAATGGGGGTTGGGAAAAACTTGGTGGATAAGCCTTTGCAAGTTTAAAAAGGCTGCGATGGCATTAAGTGTAATTGTAGGAGAAAGTACATTTTGTTTTGGTAAATTTAATAAGAATTATAATGGTGATACCTTTGTAGAGCTTTGTCCATGGCCGTAAATGGTATTTTATTATATCCAAAAAAAAAATTAAAAATGAAAATAGAATAAAGGTTAAACCCGTGAGCGGATATCGCGGTATAATCAGAGGTATAAGTGAATGTTGCATAGTAAGGTCATATTTGGTAATTTGTTTACTATTTGGTAATTTGTTTACAGAGAGAGAGGGTACTATATTTTAGAAATTTGTCAGCTTCACTTCAACATTCAGTGCATTACTATATACTCTGTGATTTCACTCTTCTTTTTCTCTTTCACATGTGGTCAAACCTTTTCCTTGGTTTTTCCTCAAAGAGTATTTCGTAATAGACAATTAATATTGTATATTTTGACTCACCACGTTATTTTGCATTTTGATTAATATTTTTAACTTTCATTATTCATTTTTATATAGGTTGATAAATTATTTGCTTGGACTAAGAATTATAAAAACAATGTAACATGATGGACTTTATTAAATGTAAAACTCAAAAACTAAATAAAATATAAGTTACTAAATTATCAATTATAAGCATACATGGAATTGTTTGATAAGCTGAGGTATTTGAGAGAATACTTTTTACAAATTATTTTGATCTTTAAAATGTACCATTTTAAGGTAATATTATAAAGTTGCAAGCAATCTTTTTTATAACTCATACACCTTCAAATATATATTTATTCAATGGTCAAAACAATATTCGTTAAAAATGTTTGTGAAATACTTTGGTATATATAAAAGTATACGATGAGAGAGATATATTAGAAAGTATATTTTTATTTTTTTTTAGTGGGAATGGTGCAGAACACAATGATATTGCTACATAAACGCAAACACATAGTCCCATAAAGTCAAAACCTTGATTTTTGTCGTTCCATCAAAATAAATTCAATAAAATATAATACAAAAAAACTACATGGGAGATTAGAGTCCAAGTCCGTTGTTGTTACGGCGGAGACCTTTCTCACACAGTTCCACTTGGCATACACATCCCACAATGCTCCGGACATTCTCCACGTGTCTAACTCTTTTTTTTAATCAATAAAATCATTTTATTATTAATTTTCTTTTCATATTTAAAGACTGTTTTAGTTTGTAATTAATCTTCTCCTCCATTAAGAAATTTAATTAGCCGCTTACCAAATTACGAAAGCCAAAGTCAAAAAAAGCTAGCAAATGATTCTTTAACCAACATCACCACTCACATTGACCGCGCGTAGAAGCAACGTTCTTTCTGTTTGTTAGAATACATTTTATAAACAGGAACTTGGAATCCACGCGCTAGGAAAGCGAGCAAAGCGCAAGACCACAAGTGAAAGCAAAAAACTGGTGATTTAGCTTAGTTAAGGCACAGCCAAAGCGTAGTTTAGGCTAGTAATTTGGGGGTTCCCAAAGCTGAAATTTGTAAGCTTTATCGTGATAATTAAAATAATCACACAATTATGGTATTTTCTGAATGATCTGTTTTGTTTGTCCCTATTCAAATATGTATGAGATTCTTCTCTTCTAACCCACTTTTCTTAATTTCCCTTTTGCTATTTAATTTTTAATTTTTGATTTTTAATAAACAAATTTTTGTTAAGTAATATCCAATTGGGTGTGATTTATGGGCTAGATTAGGCACGAGACTATGATATTGGACGGGATTTGGAAGACATGATGTTGTTGCTTCAAATCAACACCCACATGGCCCCCAAGTGTAGAACAGTTGCTTCTTTTGTATATTCCATTTTCACCTACCCTTTAATACCTTTATGAGATTTCAAAATTTGAAATACCACCCTCCCTCCTCCAGTGCCATACTCATGATCTTTTTTTTTTCTTTTTTTTTTTTCTTTTTTTTTTTTTTGTGGGTGTTTTTGGTTTGGTTTTATTTTGACTTGTTACTTTCTAAGACATTAGATGATAGTCAGTCACCCACTTCACAAACTCAAAACCCCACACACTACCACACTAAACCTTAACATTTTATCATGGATGAATCATTGCATTTTAAATTCAAATTACATACTGCTTTTCCTCTCTGGCTTGTACTCTCTCTGTCTTTGAACTTTAAAAAAAAATAAATAAATAAAATATCTAGGTGAAAAGGTAAACAGTGAATTTTCCATACAAAATGGAAGTATGGCAAATTTACCCAAAATATAGGATGGAATAGGGTATCTCTGTCCCCTATTTACTATTTCAGTCTTTTGAAGTTATTTAGATGGATGCTTATGAGGAACTCTGTGTGTCTATATGAAACTAGACCACAATAGGAAACAGCAACAAGAAAACAAGTTATCCTTTTTTGCTGGGTACGGTTATTGGTTTTTGCAAACTAAAAAGAAAAAAAGAATTGTTTCAAACTTCCAATAAAAAAAAAAGTAAACTAATACATATTCTTTTTTTTTTTTTCTGGTAAATAACTATTATATATTCTTAGTAGAAAGTCTTTAATTACTCTACACATTCATTAGTTACTATTTCAAGGTGTTTAGACTTTAGACGATACCTTAACATAAATTGTAATTCGTTTGTCATATTTACCTTAATCTGGCTCTTTTATCTGCCTACCCAATTGGCTAACTTCAGACTAATTGCAAATGTTGATTATTTTTATCTTTTACAAGGGCAGTTTTACTTGTTTAAAGATTATGATTTATTGACCAATTATTTACAAAATGACAACGAGAACAAGGAATACAAGGCCGTGAAAAGTCTGTCAGGGTTCAAAAACACTCTATAATCAAAAGGAAAACTTACTTCTACAAGGAATATGCAACTTTTGGGTGGTTGAGAGATTATATTTCTACTTCGATCGAGCTAGACACATTTTCTTATCCATCCCCTATAACTATTTTATAAGTTCTTAAACAACTAAATAGCAAAATAATAATAATAAATGGATTTTTCTTCCAAAGGTTAAAGATATCGGCGAATTTACCGAAAAAGGTTATTAGGAAAAAGACCTTATAAGTTGCTATTTAGCTCTTGCAAGTTGCTATTTTACTGCATGAAAAACATGTTGGTGTACAAGTTTCACTTGATTGTGCATTTCCAACTGTTTAAGCCTCTTTTTCTATTCCAGCAACAGGAAAAAGTCAAATCATAGACAATTGAAAATTTCCCTTCACAGATTTAAAAACATAAGAATCTGTTAATCATTTTCAGTCCACTGATTTTTCTTTTAATCATTTTCAGTCTGCTGATTTTTCTTTCTTTTTTTTTTCTTTTTTTTTTTAAAGAAAGTTATATATTTAATCCTTATAATGATCATGATGATTAATGGTATAAGTTACAAAAGAAAAGTTTAAGGAAGATAACAAGTTTTTATAGCTTTTTACCAAAAATACAAGTTCTTATAACGTTGCAAAAAAGCAATGCTGAGTTGTACTAAATTGAAAAGGATATGATGATAATTTGGGATTAGAATTTGGTGACACAAAAACTGAACCAACTTTTTCCAATCTTGAAACCAACCGTTGTAAAGCAAGAAAAACTAGATGAAATTCTTTCTCTTTTTTTAATTTTACTTTTCATTATTTTGTGGCTGTTTATACATGTTCATTGTTGACCACGGAGTACTACTCCTCTCTCGCACGTTGGTTTATGGTTTTGGATTTGGGACCCTTGTGTCCCTGCGACTGCAACAATGGCCCCTCCATTGAGAAAAGTTTCTGCTAATATCCACACACTTTAGCATGATTACGTTTTTGTACCTTGCCTTTTTGGGAATTTGACTCCCAATATAAAACCTAATATATATATATATATATATGTAAATAGCGTGATGTTCATGTGGATATTTTGTGATGTTTGCAATAGAGTTCACAAATTAGATTTTTCATATTAAAATAGGATTTTTATAACATACGAATATAATTTGGGAATTTCGTTGGCAAACCAAATTGTAAAGGTATTTGAGCACAAAGTATTTGGGGATAAAAACAATTAAATGAAGATGGAGAAAATAACAGTAAAAAGATGAGAGAAATAATAATGGAATATGGCAAAGTTATTTAGAGGAGACAACAATTCAAGTAAAAGTGAAGCTTATAATTGTCTTATATGGGAGAATATTAATTTAGAACTTTTTATTAGGGTGTGCTGAATTGATGGGTATATATTCCTAGTTCAAAAATTAAACCCAAGAATAAATTGCGGGGTTGAGTCTTAGATGTGATTTTACTTTTCGATACAGACAGAAAAAAAAAAAAAAAAAAGGAAAACACTAAAGCATGCTTATTTAAAATTAGACTTTACTTAAACTAGACAAAAGTTCCAAGGATTATATATCCCATTGATATGTATTTGTCATGTACCAAAATGGGTAAATTTTTTACCACCCAATTTTCTTTCCCTGGGTGTAAAGTCACTCAACGGTGAAATAGGCAACAATGATGGCATACATTATACTAGGACTTCTTTGGACTTGATTAGTAGCCAGAACGGGCTCTATCAGGTAAACAATCATTGAGGCCAATAGATTTTCAAAATTTGGACTCATAAGTCCAGGACACTTGTGAACCAAAGTCCAAATAAAGATCAATTGTTATGGGCCAGACTCAATTAGAAACTACACTACACGAAAGGTATGATTTTTAGATTATCAGTTTTCCTTTCCAGTATTTTATTTTTTTCCCTCTCAATTAGAAATTTTGACCATCAATTTGAAGTATCGATTTATACAATCTAATCCCAAATAAGTTTTCAAACCCAATTTAACCAAGTTATTCAATTTATAAAAAGCTCTGCTTATAAATGTCTAAGTTATTGGTTTTTCTTTTTTTTTTTTTTTTTTTTTGTTTGCTTGTTTTAAATGTTAGTTATTTTAATCAGAATTTGTTACATATTTCAATTAAATACTAATTTTAGGAGAAAAAAGAGAAAACGAAAATACCAAATTGAACATAATTTAAAATCAACTGAACTGAAATAAATATGTATTGCTAATAATTTTTATTTTACAATATGCTCATTGTCCAATGATCACAAATACTTTTTACTTCAAAGCCTCTCTCACTCATGGTGTTAATTTACCATTTTGGCCTATTTGGTAAAGCTTAAAAAAATATAAGTATAAAAAACTTTAATTGAGAAGAGTTTGAACTGGTCAGCAAAAAATGGTAGTTCATGACGTCGACAGATTGTCTGATAATAAGCATATGTGATTGGAATGTCAAAAGTGTCAATCTTGAAAGCCTCTTCTAACATCAACACGAAAGGTTCATAAGTCTTGTAACAAAATTTACTTGCATAAGTTAGTTTCTTCCATTATTTTTGTCTTGGATATTTAGCAATTTTTGGTAAATTGATTTGCCACAAAATGTAATCTTCTGATTAATTTAGAGGATCTCATGGAATATGTTATCAAATTTTGGAAATGTTAATTAGTACTTTCATAATAAAGTTGTAATTTATTTATCAATATCATTAAGAAATCATTGCTCTGTAGATTTGAAGGTGTACCATAAAATTGCACATCTTACTCAAACCATAATAAATGTCCATATTAAGTGTTAACTCTAGCATTCTCCCTCGAAAAACTTAAACCTCCTAATCGTAACAAAATTTTCCTAGCAATAATATATCCCTAATCTATATATATAGTTTATCACAATCCTAAAACCTCAAATTTCAATTTTCAAATTCCTTTCCCCATTGTTAAAAAATGATTGGTTTTATATATATATATATATATATTTGGGATGGGAACATTTTGATTTGGAATCATTATCTGAATAAATAATGACCAATAATAGTGAATCTAAAGGAAAAAATGTCATGAAACTCAAGTTTCACCCAAGATAATAAGATTGATGACCACCATGCGAGTGGAATTCCAAAGTCAAGATGGCCATGACTGGTAAACACTTCTAAGGCAACCAAGTTGGAGAATATGGGACATGTGGAGGCCTTGGGTGCAAATCCCTTGTGGGAGACTCTATAGGAAGCTTGTGTTTACTTAAAACATAACACGTGGCCCAAAACGGAAAAAGGAGAAGAAAACTCCGCCCCCACGAACTTCTTTTGATCCTGTAATTCCTTTATATCCTAAACTTTTGCATAAAATAAATATGAGAGACTAAAAAACAACTAAAAAAAAACAAAGCTTGAGGCATAAGGAATGTTAAAACACAATTAATATAGGTACACATATATTGTGAAGTAAGAGGGAGTTTTATAGGAAGTGTGAAAAGCACTGCTGATTGGTGGGGTGGCTTCTTCGTCTATAAGATATAAGGGTTTTTTTGACAAGGACACTGCACCAAAAATAAAATGTGATATGCATGATTGGCCAACAAGGGAATGTAAAAATTGTCTTGAAAAACAGTGTGAATTTTAAAATCTTCACCCTTGTCTAAGCAAAAGAAAAAAAAAAAACCAACACTTTCTTTTTCTTTTTTTCCCTTTTTTTTTTTTTTTTTTTTCCTAAAACCAATTGTCTTATTATTATTTTTCCTCTGGGATTCTTGTTTTCCATAATCTACATGAGCTAGCCAAACCCACTTCTTTCTCCAAATGGGGTGGCTACAATCCCTCTTCTCTCCATTGAAGAAGCTTTGGTTTCGCTTGCACTCAGCTCCAAAGAAAAGTAGGTTCAAAAGACTTTGCTAATCTCTCTGCATATTTTCATGCTCAGATTTAATCAAAGGTGTTTGAAATTCTCTCATTTCTTATTAATTTGTCTCTCTCAAACTATTTGCTTGAAACTATCCCAAATGCATTAAAGAAGTATTCTGATAATCTATGTATTATTTGTTTCTCTTTCTTTTCACCATTCTGATATTAATTTGAAAACCCATTGTACATTTACTGAAAACTGCAATTCTCTCTGTTCTTATTCATCTTTTCTTCAAAAACTACATTTTCTTTTTTTATATATATTCCTCGTAAATATTTTACATTACTTTCTTCTGTTTCAGGAAGAGGGATATACATTCTGTATGAGGATGTTAAATCCTGCCCCTATGAAGATGTGCATGTACTGTGGTCAATATTAGTGGAGTCAAATGCACCTTCTATGCCATCAGCAGTGTGAAAGCACTTGTGCAGAGTTCAAAGCATATAACAGATACCCTGCCATGTACATATAAGTATTTATAATGTTGATATATACTAAAGTATAAAACCATGTTTACTTCCTTTTTTTTCCGTGGGTTCTTGAGTTCCCCTGTAATTTGAGGTATGTATTAGATTATACCATCTTCTATATTTTCTGATTTTTATAGAAGTTTCCATTTGGTTATAAATCTGAAAAGAAGAAAATATATATATATATATATATATATATATATATATATATATGTATATATTGGGCATAGTTATATATGCTTGAAACTTAATTTAGCAAAGCAAAGAAGAGCTTGGACATAGAGTTAATGGGTTCCTTGTTCGATATGGGTTACTCGATTTGTTGCTTTGTCAATTTTTAGCAGTTGAAGTGGCAGTTTTGTCTTTCTATTTTTTATTTGCTCCTGCATTTAGTATATTTCTTGAAGATAGGAAACAGAGAGAGAGGTATAAACTAGTCGGAAATTGACTTGTGATTGCTAAAGAATAGATAGGACAACCTACATGATTTTCATATCTCGCATATAAGTTTTCTAAGAAAAAGTACAAATCTTTAAAAAAAACAATTTATTTTTTTATCAACAAAGAACTTTAAGCAATCCTTAATAATAGGGCAACTTGACTTTGATTGTCCAGAAGCGATGAAATACTATGATATGTATACTTCTTAGTTATAAATGAGAGATTAATGGGCAACACTATCGAAATAAACAAATATGCACATCCACTTTCTTTTCTTTTCTCTCTTTCTAACTAACCATATGTATATATATATATATATATATATTCACGTGTATACGTGTACAGACACGTATTCATGGCTGTATATATGTTTTTAAACCTAAACAGGCAAAAAATAAAAAAAATAAAGGAGTTGACAGCCCAGCTATCGTCTGATAAAATTCTTTTGATTGGTGTCCTGTGTTTCCGACCTTTTTTTAAGAAGCCAATTTAGTACAAAAAAGCAGGTAATCGTATATACTAAATTTCTGATAATTAGCACACAAAAAGAAAAGCTTAATGCTTTGTAGAAGCCACATATTTCAGCCTTGATTTCGAGGAATTAGATTTCAATCTAAAAATAAAAAGTAAAATAACGGTGAGGAATACAACAGGAGGTCAAGCGTACGCATATTCAGATAAGAAAACCCACTATTTTAGCACTGCTGACTGAACACTGAACTCGAAAGCATAGGCCACAAGGTTAGTTAAAATGGTATGGACCGGGTTTTTTAAGTCACTATTATGTTGTGGAAATGCAGTAATTTCAAGTTTTCGGCCTTCTCAGTTGATTTTTTGATAACCGATACAACTCTTGAGTGAGGGGAAAACTGAGCTGCTTCTGCATGAAATTTATATTGAGGCAACTACTGATATGCAGATGAATAATGTAACTTTCGGAAAATATGGTTCCCAGGTAACCCAAACTGAGGCCCTGAGGTTCATAAAGATATGTTAAAATGTTACTTTTTGTTCCTAATTAATAGGATGAGTAAAATTACATGAAAGCCCGGCTATTGGAATGTAGGGCATCAATGATATCGGGAAAGAAAAATTCTAAAATTTATTTGAGCATACGCTTGATTTGAGAGTCACCATCATAAGCATAACGCCTGTTTTAATGCAACCAGACAACCTGCACGGAAAGCATTTGCTTTCAGTAACAGCTATATATATGTTACAAAACAATAGCTTTTTCATGATGTAAGATCTTATTTGACTGCATATTTTACAGATAAAACCTACGAAAATGAAGTAAAAAGAGGAACAAAACTTAAAATTCAAGGGCTCAGACGGTTAGACCACCAACTCCTGAGAACATTGAGTGCCAAGTGAGATTCAGATAACAATCTGCATTGTGCCCTCATAGATTGAAATTTGAAATCTATATGTTTCCCTACATTTGTTACCAAGCATGTATGAATTTAGGCGAACGAAGAAGCAACCCAGGAGACATGGGAGCTTGCTGCTTCAGCCTCATAGGAGGGAGACCGCCTTCTGTACATCCAATAGTTGGACATACACCCACATTATTTTTGAGCCATGACTCTCAACATACAAATGGGATTTACATATTTAGGCTTCTGGACATTTCAGTCAACAGAAATTACAGCGCTAGGAGCGCAGATGTTTGCATCATACATGCACCAGCATATCCATATACTTCATTCAAACACTTAAAACAGAGGAAAGGTAATAAAGATAACAACATTTACCTCACAAAATGGATATTTTAGAATTATAAAGCAGATGAAGAGCAGTGCTCAGTTGCTCTCAGCAACCAATCTTTAAAGTAGTCCTGGCAATCTACCTCAGCAGGGGAGAGGGCACCAAGGGGAGTGACAGTAATCTGAAAGCAAATCATTAGCTATGATACTCATGCTCCTATATTAAGAAAGTTTAACCGCTTAAGTAAAGGCAATGATACCCACATATCCTTCTTTGACATATTGGTAATCTGTACCCTCATCCATAAATGCAGCCAATAACTACAAAATGAAGAATGTAGTCCTTTTTAACATTTAAAAAATGATGCAGTCAATACTCGAGATTTAAGCAAAAGATAATGATAAAATTTTCTTAACATTAGGACTTTATGAAAAGCATGATAACATATTAAGTGAGAATAAATGTGAACAAGATATAGCATCAAAGCAGAAACAAGGAAAGAAAAAGAATTAAGAAAGTGTATAACAATGGAATATAATTCAGAAAGATTAAGCGATAAAAGAACCCACTTCTCTTTTGAACAACAGATTTTCTGCAGATATCACTGGTGTTTCAATTTCAGTAGATGCTGGAGAATTTGTGTCCATTGTCATTGTGGATAACATTTTGCCTCCTTGCTTGTCAGAAGTAACTTGCCGCCACCCCATTTGGAAGATACTTTTACCCTGCTTAGTCAGCTTATATCCCTATTAGCGCACACAAGACCGCCAAAAATCAACATTAATAATCACATCCCCAAAGTAGGACATAATTGAATGGTTCTTATCTCTTTAATAAAACTATAAAATGTTATCGTAAAAGAAACAAATGAATTAAACTGGTTGTTTTATAAATTTTATCATTAAAACAGGTAGATCCTTTGAAAAAAAATGGTTGTTAAAATTAAAACTATGTACACAATGAAATACAAGCTAAGCAGACATTTTGATATGCTACTTATAGGTACCTTATGATTAGCAACATTTACTGGCAGATCTATATTCAGAAAACATCTTTGAGGATATGATTGGTTCTTGATATCCACTAGGATTGCATTGATGATAGGCAAGCAAGCTTCAGCAGACAGTTTGTAGTCTTCATTGCAACTTACGCCTCCAACCCTGTATGGCCAGTTCAGAATATATAGAGATTGATATAGATAAAGGGATGTCTAAAAAGTGACAAATGATATTAAAGCAACAATGGGGAAAAACGAAGTGAACCCATCAATTGCAATAGAAGAGAAAAACTGTTGCCGTATTTGATTTTGACCCTAAAACAAACTTCTAATGAATCCATCACTTTAAATACATACCAATCATATGATATAGAGACTGAAGGCACACCATTGAAGAATGCCTCCCGAGCACCAGCAACTGTGCCAGAGTAAACACTACATTTGAATAAAGGACCCCAATTAGTAATTTTCATAATTAATTAAGCAACTACAATGACTACAAGAGAAACGTAGAGAGGCTTTCATAAGATAAACATTACGAACATGTGATATCCGCAGTTGCTACCCATGTTTATGCCACTGAGTACCTGCATGAATTTGTAGATATCACATTAGCAACTAGCAAAACCTCATCACCAGTGGACATGAGGCCCTAATTGCATAAAAGTAGCAAGAATCTAAATCAAACATCAAACATCAAACATTTGCCATGTCATTAAAAATACTCAGCCATCTTTTTTCTGGGATCTCTAAAATCATTAAAACAACAACAAAAGAGAACCATCCCTTATAGTCCCTCAATCAAATTGAGAAAGGTCGTCAAGATGAAGCACGTTATGGGAGAAATCAATTAGTGCTGTTCCTAGTAATATGATCAGTGGCACTTCCATAACCAGACATGAGAGCCAGATATTTACCAGATCAGGTACTGTAGGAAATAGCGCTTTGGAGACCCCCAAAGAAGCACTATCTGCCGGAGTTCCTGAAAATTTTATGAATAACCCAAAAAAAAAAAAAAAAAAAATTGATTTTTCACAATTCAAAGTTAAACCGCAAAAGGGTTTTTAGAAACTCGGATCAATTTGCGAGAATCCGACCCTTTTCAAGTGGAAATACTATAACAAGAAAAAAGAAAATATATTTCCACCATGGACACTAAAACTTAATAAGGAATACAAGAAGTTTTAATAAGAAGTAACAAAACAGAGGATGCCACGAACCAGCAACTGCAAATGCTGTTGCTCCATCAATTTGAACTTGCTTTACAGCTAGAGGATGACGCCAAGTGATACTATGACTAACAGCTGACTTTTCCCTGCAAATCATCCAATGCTTTCTGCATCAGTATATTCTTTTTTTCCCCTCTTTTTACTTCAATTTATTAAACATGCATAAATTTGCAGTGTGAGAGAGAGAGAAAGCAATAAAAGTATATAACATTCAACAAAATTAGCTTCTTTGGCAGTTCCCAGAATTTTTACTTCTCAAACTAAAACAAGCTCAATGCCACATTTCTATTTGTAACCATATGAAATTATCAACCAACTATAACAATTTCGCCACAATAATATATATATATATATATATATATATAATTAAAATTATAAAAAACTCCCTCAAAGCTCCGTATAAAGTACTTATTGGCAAGCATTTCAAATATAAAACCGCTGAAAAACCATCATATTTTCCAACTGGCTGATCATATTCATACAAAAACACCGCAGAAAAATCGAAGTTAAAATTATGATCAAGCTCAAAATCAAATACAAAAACTTGATCGAGCTCGTGAAAAAGTAAGAGGTAGAGCTCGAAAGTGAGTTTTTTTTACATACGAGTCAGGCGCACAGACTAGAACATTGTAACGACCGGTGGAGACGAGGACTTGAACCAGTGCTCGGAGACCCGGCGCGTCGATCCCGTCGTCGTTGGTCACCATCAGCGTTGGCCTATCGCAGGAGCAAACGCTACAATTTTCCATTTTTATCCTCGGAGTTTGAGAAGCAGCGACAGAGAATGATATTGTTTTTTGGGTACAATCCACGCAGCCGAATTATGTAGCCACATATATATATATATATATATATAATATATACACACCACGTCAAAGGGCTGGGAACCAATAAGGGCGTTTTGCGTACGCAAACCAAGTTAATGTTGGTTACTTTATTATATCCTTTTTCTCGGGTCGGACTTCGGATTGGAGGAATATCCGTCGGTCGTGTCAAGATTCCATTGGTGGTATTCTTTTTTATTTTATTATTATTATTATTATTTTTTAAAAAATTATTTAAATTACAAATTATTTTTTGGTATGATTCAAATTTATATTTTTATTTACATAAATAAAAATATTTAACTATTAAAACTAATCCATGTTATCATACTTTTTTATTTATTTATTTTGTTTAAATTCTTAATTAATTTAAACTTTAATGGAATGTGATATTTTTATTGCCTTTTAAAGTGGAACTTCATTTTCTTTTTCACATTCTTTTTTGGCACCATATTCAACACTTTTTATAATTTCATTTGGGCAATGACCATTCCACCAAAATTGACCATTGAGCTTCATATATTGTGTTTAAATCCACATGCTCTTTTATTATTGAACCCCCTTTTTAAATTTCTTTGTCAATGTTATAACCATGTGGATTCCCTTTTTCAAAATTGGCATCTAAATAAAGGCCTTTTTTATTTTTATTTTCTGATGGGTTTGTCTTGTGGGGCATGTGAGGGAATGAATAAGTACTACGAATATTAGAATCAACTTGTGAGATTCGATGGAATGGAAAACCAAGTTGTTCTGAATTATTATTACATGGTGTACTATGAAAGGAAGATGAAATTAACTATTTGGTGTTTTGTTTCTAAACTACTTCCTTTGGCTTTAAAATGAATTTTCACTTTATTGTATTATGAATATATGCAAAGCAAAGAAAAAGGAAATTGTTATATTCTCCCATACTTTTCTATTTGTGATTCTTGGTTCTTGGTTCATTATTCACGAACTATTTTTATCTATTGTAATTCTAATTATGAAATTGGAAAGAATTAAATCAGATCATTTTTTAAAATTTTTTTTTTAATAAGGTCTAACTCTTGAACTTATTATTGTACTTTTTTTGCCCAAAAAAGAATTATTGTACTTGTTAAGTTTAATTTATGCATATAATATGAGATTTTGTGTTTGAATAATTTCAATAAAATTAAAATCCTCCAAAACTAAGAAGTTGGGAAACCAAATGTATATCTTTCACGATTACAGGAATGTAGATCCTATGATTAGATCCCTAACCTAAGACAAGATTTACCATATTTGCTATTTTTTCACTCTGTCTTCACAAGATTTTCTATTTACTACTTTTGTTTTTCCATTTTTTTTAATAAATAATAAAGCTTTTTTTTTTTTTTCCTTTTTCTTTTCCCTCATATATTCTAGACTGCCAGTCCCAACATAGAAAAACAGATGAACATGCATAGAAAAACACATGAACATGACTATGATTCTATCCTTGTTGCAGCCGCTGTAGGATAAATATGACTATGATTCTATCCTTGTTGCAGCCGGTTTAGGATAACAAAATATAATCGGATACATGAATAACCAAACACAAACCAATCAAGCTCGGCCTAATTTCCTGAACCTCCTTCCATCCCCTGCCGGCAAATGAGCCTTCGACCCACATTTCACTACCTTCCAATCTCATTTACTAATTTTAGGATCATAAATCAGCCAACGAGTATGAAACAGTAGATAATAAAACAATTATATTATTTTTTTATTACAACATAGAAAAGAGGATATATATATATATTATAGTTTGAAATTTGGATTTGTAAGTGTACTCCCATTAATTTTAAAAGTAGATTAAACCTAACTGTACAACAACTGCATTAACATTGCTAATAAATATTAGATGTTTTAAATTATAAATGCATCAGTAAATATTTAATTTAAAGACTTGTTAATGCTTTTTTTTTTTTTTTATGCATAATATACCTTTCCATAGCTTCAATGGCTGTCAAATGGTGGTTGACGTCAATATTAGTTCAATAAAACAAAAAAGCATAAAGAAACATAAAAAAGCAAAAATGCCTACTTTTAGATAAGCTTGCACTCATAAGTCATATGTAAATAAATTTCACCCAAAAAAAAAAAAGGTCATATACAAATAAACTATTAAAGCTCCAAAAAAATTATATTTTGTCAAATGTCCATTTCAAAACCTATCCACGACCCATATATCTTGCTTTTCCTCTGATTAAAAATAAAAATAAAAAATAAAACACTCGTAATTAAATCTCTTATGAAGTTACTGAAGATAACCGGTTTCAGATGCCAATCTGTTCGTACTTCGTACAGAACAACGAAAAGTAACCAAAACATATTCATCCTCAAATCTTACAACTCATTGTTAGATTTTTGCCCACGTGAAATTGAATAGATTCAAAGATTCTCGTTATGCCATTACCACTGATCATATTTTAAAGATCACATATAATCATGATAACAAGAAAAGTGATCTTTAGAAAAATAATAAAAATCTAGCAAAGTGATCTTTAACCTGTACCATACATGATACGACACATAGAAGGCTTTTATTGAATCCAAATCCGAATCCCAAAACATAAAATTCATTTGAAAGGGATTGATAGAAATAGGTTATAATTGTTTAAGCCCAAAATTTTGGTTCCCAAACGGGCCCTTTTTTCTCAACGGGACGTATTCAATCTAACACGTTATGACCCAATTGAGTTCTTCTGAGTTTCAATAGGGTCACCCAAAAAAAAAAAAAAAAAAAAAAAAGTTTTAACAGATGTCGGTTTCAAAAAATAAATAATAAAAGCTTTAATGGATGTCGAGTATTGATTTGTTCATAATATCTTAGTGTTTTTTTTTCTTTTTCTTTTTTTACATCCCCAACACACCAAAAAAAAAAAAAAAACATAAAATTTGTTTTATCTTGGTCATTAACCCAAATTCTTCAGTCAAATTTGTTTATTTGAGTTTGATAGTTCCTAGGTGAAGGTTTTGTCACTAACCCTGAAACGAGTTTTCTCAAGCATGATACATGACACATGTCATCGTCAGGAAGCGTGCTTGTAACATGCATCCTATAAATACTCTTTTTTTACATTTGTTATCATCATAATGTAATGTTCTTATCACATTTTGGGTGTAATATATATATATATATATATTACTCTCTCTATATATAGTAAGATTTGGACAACAGGACAAGCCCTTGGATTAAAAATAGAAAAAAGGTTAAAATAGTTGTTGCACATGATCATAACTTTTTTTGCGTGTATTTGTTTTGTTTAATTAGATTAATAGGTCTCCAAGATGTTTGTCACCAACCTCAAAGACAATTTTAACATGTCAGGAGAGGCGTGTTGCATCCCTTTATCTTTAAAACTGGTAGCTTCACCTTTCGGCCTTCCCATCCCATCTAGATGCATGCACCGTCCTTCCTTCATTCATTCATATTTTCTATCTCTAAAAAAGACTTTTCATGAATTATATGTAATTGAAAATAATATATCTCATTAATTTGATATAATTAGGCATTAGGAGTCCAATAAAAATCACACCATTGAAAATAACCATATACACATTTATACATAATTTTCTGTTGGGAATATATTTTCAAACATAAATAGGTGGCAACGTATATATTGACATCAATGCTAAATGTTACATTTATTATTCATTTAAAATTAGATTTTTAATTGAAAAAATAATTAAGCATTCAACATAAAATAGAAACTATGCTCTAAAAATAAAAACTAATATTATACATACAGATACATACATTATATATGTATATATATATATATAGATTTGCTTTGCTTCATAAACAAATTGGACAGCTTACAAGACTGCCACTAAGCAAATAAACCGCGTAATCTCAGGTGGTCCATCAAAAAATCTGGAATAGAGGTGTCTAGATATTATGGGGACCAGGCCTGTTCCTCTCCAATGGTGGAAGCACATCAATTACATGATTGGCTAAGAAAATATGATATAAACATTTAAGTTTATGGGTATCTCAATTTATACTATATTTGTCTTGATCCTCAGAAATATATAAAACTATATATCTATTTACCGTATAGAGATTTATATATAGGTAGTCCTTATCCATTAATGTCTGCAAAAATGCAAGTCAGCTGCATAGAATATTAATATAATCCATGTCTCTCACCCAAAATGAAACAACTACCATGGAAACTCAACTGCAGAATAGACTGTACTGGTTTCCTGACCTGATCAATGATTCTTAGGTGGCAGGCACAAAGGGTTTGTTGGTATCCAAAATGGAAGGGCTTTCGTGTGTGTGTGTGTGTGGACTAGCGTAACAAAACATGTCCAATAATGAGATTAAAACCAACACTGTAGGGGAAAAAAACAAAAGGGAACAGTATCTATCAAAAATTTTGTTGACAAAATCATCATGTCAAAAAGCGCAGCAGATTTTATTATTTAAAGACCAATATACTGGACACTTCCATGGAATTACAGTTGGATTGCACAAAATGAATTTGATGATAAGCTAATAGCTATCCAAAATCGGATTTTGTGTCCAAAAATATGATCCCTTTGAGCTTTTTCTTTCTTTTATTTATTTTTTTTTAATTCCTCCTTTTTTTAACAAATTTGAATTTCTAAACACATTAGCTTTCTAACATGAAGATTGAAAATAAATTAATGAATTATAGATAAAATGAGAGTTTAGTGCTAAAACATATATAAACAATTCGCATTTGATTTATTTCTTTGTCGTGCTAGAAGTTCCACGTATAAAGTAAATAAAAAGTATTTCTCGTGCCAGAAAAACCATTCTGGTTGAAGTTAGGCAGAGGCATTCCGAGACC
Organism: Ziziphus jujuba; assembly: GCF_031755915.1. NCBI lineage: Eukaryota > Viridiplantae > Streptophyta > Magnoliopsida > Rosales > Rhamnaceae > Ziziphus > Ziziphus jujuba. Next base: position 26,650,820 of record NC_083381.1, on the reverse strand, counting down.
CTTTATGGTTGAAACAAATAAATACAGATTGACACAGAGATAAAACAGTCAGTTATATTTCTCTTTATTGTATTTCTCTTTCTTGTTTTCTTTTTTTTCTTTTCCATAATTAAGAAACCAGACCCTCCACATAGAATGCGATACACATAGTCATGACTACTCATGGAGAGGCCTAACCTGGCTTTAATTGATACCCTGAATATTGGGTGGGCATGCAATTCCCATTTGTCTCTTTGCCTTAAAAGAGTATAGTGTCTTGTTTGGTAAGACTGGCATTTCATGTAATTTGTTCATGTTCAAAGGCGTTTATTTTAAAACCAGGTTGATGCACCTAATAAATAAGGATTTAGGGTGTGGGACCCCAAAATGCTTTCACAATAGAGTTGTATGCATAGAGGTACCATAGTCCAAGTAAAGCGAAACCCGACTCATCACAACCCCCAAAAAAGAAAAAAAGAAAAAGAAAAAAAAGGGCGATAAACCAAAAAACCTGACTCACAAACCAACTTACCAGCGGCCAAACATTCCATAATTAGTGTTTGTTAGAGTTTCAAATTCATATAAAGGATTTGGACTAATAAAAACTATAAAAGACACTCTTGAAAAACAATTGTTGTTTAATGCTTGTCAAAGAATAGTTATTTGTCTCTGGGTAGAACAAGGATGTGGACCTCTGAAAGACTTGAACAACTTTCTAAGCTCAAATCTCAATTAATTTACACACTCGGACAATGATGTTGTAATCTTCTTTATTGTCTAGAAATTAAGTTCCCAAGAGACCTCTAAACCTAAAAACCCAAGTTCCTAAAAGGACACTTTTAATAATTTAATCTTCTGATTTTTCAAATCTTTTTCAGGAAAAAGGAGGAAGAGTTCCGAGAAAATTATTGGGAAAATAACGCAGAGGAAAGGAAAACACTAAAACAGTAAAATACCATTAACTGAAATGAGCCTACCACTATAAAGGTTAAAAGATAAAAAGCTGTTTCCAATGAGGTGGTCTGTGGTCCTAAGAAGAGAAGGCTATGAAATTTATGCAGGTTGTGTCGTCCTCAGTTCTTGATGCTCATGAGCAGTACTAGAACCGCCCACAGTTTTTTCTAAATAGAAAGTTTCTCATAAGATTTTCGTGATGGGAAAATTTTTATTTTTACGAAAAATTAGATAAAATCCCAAATTTCCCATTTCTGCAAACCACACAAAAATATGAAATTTTTGGTATTTATTATGTATGAAAAATATTAGTCAGCAACGTTAGCTGGTCCATGTCTTTTGCAAGCTGTTGAAGAGGAGGGTCTATGGACAGAGAGAGAGAGAGACTTGTGGTTGGTTGAACAGCTCGTGATGAGATAGCAAGAGGAAAGAGTGAAAAAGAAATGGGGCTTTGTCAGGTTCTGTCTGAGGGTTGTGGTGGGGCATAGTCCTAAGAGCGTCAAAAAACCTACCCTTTTAACATTGTGAAATCTTTGCCTCGTTGTCTCTGAGTCGTTGGCAAATTAAGTTTTGTCCGCTTGATGGACTCTCCGAGGCTCTCTCACTCTCTGTTTTCCTTCTAAAACGAAAAAACCACAAACAGTTTTTTTTCTTTTGGTTTCCTTTTTTGTTTTTGTTTGTTTTTATTTTTATTTTCTGTTAAACATTGATTGAGTAAAATCTTTCTTCTCCTATGTGACAAAAGAAAGAAACAGGAAACAATTTTATGGGTGACAATTTAAAGTTTTTAGCATTGAGAAAATAGCTAAAACATAGAAAAAAGATATGGATACAGGTACAGTTGTTGAACAAGGTTGCTCTGAGTTTGTTGAAGTTGATCCTACCGGAAGATATGGAAGAGTAAACGCTCAAATTCTTGCTTCCTTTCTTTATTTTTTCTACCTATTTGGTTTTTTATATTTGTATAGATTTACTAGACTCGTTTTTGAGTTCCATTTTTCTCTTCTTTTTTTTTTTTATTTTTTGGCAGTACAATGAGATTCTTGGTAAAGGGGCTTCAAAGACAGTGTATGGACACTCTTTTCTCCTACTTTTCTGTGTCCTTTTTACAAAATTTATGAAACTGTAATACCATTTTGGGGTTGGGTTTCCATTAAAGTTGTATTTTTTTTTTATTCATTGCCATGTAATTTGAATGTTTGCAGCTACAAAGCCTTTGATGAGTATGAAGGGATTGAAGTAGCTTGGAACCAAGTGAAACTTTATGACTTCCTGCAAAATCCTGAAGACCTTGAGAGGCTTTACTGTGAAATCCATCTCCTCAAGACCTTGAAACACAGAAATATCATGAAATTCTATACTTCTTGGGTTGATGTTGCTAACAGGAACATAAACTTTGTTACTGAGATGTTTACCTCTGGTACTTTGAGACAGTAAGTTCCACCAAACTTCTTTTTTGTTTCTTTTTTTTTTTTTTTCGGTTATTGTTAATTTTGTAATGTGGGTATGATCTTATTTTCCTTTCTATTGGGTAGGTATAGGTTAAAACACAGGAGAGTTAATATTAGAGCAGTGAAGCATTGGTGCAGGCAGATTTTGAGTGGACTTCTCTATCTCCATAGCCATGACCCTCCTGTGATTCACAGAGATCTCAAGTGTGACAATATTTTTATCAATGGGAACCAAGGGGAAGTCAAAATTGGTGATCTTGGCCTCGCTGCTATCCTTCGTAAATCCCACGCTGCTCGTTGTGTTGGTAAGTTTCTCAATTTGCCTGAAGTCCTATCTATTTAGATTATCAAAATTTTTCGTTGCAAATACAAGTAAATATTTAAGCTGTCATAGTTTTCAGTTTTTGTTTTCTTTACAAAACATGTAATTGAAATCAATACAAGCCTGAGTTTAATTAGGAACATGAGGTTGTATTATATGATATTTGGGTGATTTTTATCTTTTTCATTTTGTTTTTCATCCTCTTCAGGAACACCAGAATTCATGGCTCCAGAGGTTTATGAGGAGGAATACAATGAATTGGTAGATATATATTCTTTTGGGATGTGTATCTTGGAGATGGTTACTTTTGAATATCCATATAGTGAATGCACTCACCCTGCTCAGATTTACAAGAAAGTCATCTCCGTAAGAACTTAAAATCTCATTTTCACTTTTCCAAGTTATTTTTTTTTTCCTCATCAGTTCATTTACATATTGTGTCTTTTCATATAGGGGAAAAAACCAGAATCTCTATACAAAGTAGAAGATCCAGAGGTGAGACAGTTTGTTGAGAAATGCTTAGCAACCGTGTCTCGTAGGCTACCTGCTTGGCAGCTTTTGCAAGACCCTTTTCTCCAGATCGATGATTATGGATACGATTTAAGGCCAATAGATTATCAAAGAGATTTTGATGAAATAGGCCCTCACCTAAGACAACCTCAATACGGAATTCATCACACTAACAGATCTTTGATCAATGGTTACTCCAATTATCTCGGTTATGAACATGAAACTGACTTGGGTTGCCATACCGTTGAGTATGAAGGGAGCGAAATCGATCTCTTTACCTGTCAAGAGGATGAGCATTTGGGAGATGTTGATATCACAATAAAAGGTCGACGAAAAGAGGATAATGGCATCTTTTTGAGGCTCAGAATTGCAGATAAAGAAGGTCGGGCTCTCAGTCATATTATTTTTAAGTACTTTATATGTCATATGTTTTTTTCTGTTTTTTGCTGAAATATAAACTAAAGTCTGGAACAAAATTATTCTTCAACGCAGGCCGGATAAGGAATATATACTTTCCATTTGATATTGGGACTGACACGGCATTGAGCGTTGCCACTGAGATGGTTGATGAGCTAGATATCACAGACCAAGATGTGACCAAAATAGCAGAAATGATAGATGGTGAAATTGCTTCCTTGGTACCGGAATGGAAAAGGGGTTTGGCCACAGAGGAAAATCCTCATTGTTCAAAGCAAAGTTTCTGTCATAATTGTGCTTCAAATGGTTCCCTTTTGGATTATGTATCATCAGAGTGCCCAAGTGCCAAGAATCTGCAAGTTCTTCAATGTTCTAAACATGGATGTGCAGCCATCCATGGCCGGTTTGAAGAGATAACATACCAAGTTGAAGGTTCAGAAGAATGTTCAACAGAGTGTGCACCAAAACCATCAAGCCAATCTGATCGCATCCGTTATACAGATATCTGGGCTCAGCGAGACGGAGCAGAATTAAGTACACAGGAGTCAAGAGATATCTTTTGCGATGAAGCACATGAACCATTGGACATAGCAAACTTTCATGAAGAAGAGAAAATCATAACAATGGACGATGAAAGAGAATCCAATGCCAGAAATTCTTCGGCTTCAGCTCCTTTTGATGAGTATGATGAGAATGACATTAGGCAAGAACTAAGATGGCTCAAAGCTAAGTATCAAATGCAGTTGAGGGAGCTTAAGGACCAACAGTTAAGGGCTAAAAGTAAACCGTCAAGTTTAACTATGTGTTCTGATAACTCGGAAAGCAAGGAGGCCAATGCAGCATCAATCTCAATAATCTCATCCCCACTGCGTAAAGTAAACAAAAGGCCTCCCCTGAAATCTTCCTGCTCAAGGCATTTCACTTCACCTTCTCCTGCTGATGCTGAGAATAAATGTGCAAATTTTGGAAACCAAAATGCCAAAGGTTTCGAGGCAATGAATGGGCCTTATAGCCCTGAGCAAATGTTCACTGCAAAGAGTTTCTACACAGGAGCTTTGCTTCCACAGTCTCTTCATAGGGCAACTTCTCTTCCAGTTGATCCTATAGATGTTTAAGACCTTTGAGAAAATCTCTTAGATTCTCAGACCATATTTCTTTCCATAAGAAGCAAAGGTGTGTAGCTTTTCGGGTTTGTTGGTTTTGGAAAAGTAAAACCCACATGTAAATTATCCACTAACATAAAGTGAACAAAATTTCCTCAATACTTTATGTCGCATCTCTCAATATAAGGAAAGATTTTGTTATGATTCTCTTATTCCTTTGAAAACTGAGTCCAATATGCTACTTATGGTTTGGATAATCTTTGTCTCTATACCTGTAATTGTTGCATTGTTGCATATGGGTGGCCAAAAAGGAGCTGAAAAGTTTGAAAAGCAAGCTATAGTTTTCCAAATTGAATGCTTTGTGTAGAAGCACTTACCAAACCTTAATAGAAGCACGCCACTTTTTTGTAATGAGAAATCTCTTTCATCCGTAGTTTCTCTGGGTCCCAATACTGATATGCTTCAATGGCTCCAAACAACTAATCTTTACAACTCAATGCAAAATCTTTACCACCTGTTATATGATCAATGGACCAGCAAAGTGAGTGATACAGTCAATTCTCTTTCATTAGTAATCCACTTTTATCTTTTTTTTATCTGACATTACTGTCAATTTCTGAACTCTGAAGCGCCACTTCAACATGAGTATAGGGGATTGTTCATTTGAAGAGAAAATAATGGGACGGTGCATTTCTCTGGTGAGTTCCAATGGCACATTATTGTATCATGGACCGAACCTGATTGAAAACCCATGTATCTTTTTGCGTGCCCAACTTGTCAACTTGAGCTATAAGTTGTTTAGAAAGATTTAGCGGCACAAACTACAATGTAAATTTGTAGTTCATGCGTCTCTATGTTTTTCTCCCAGAATGCAATGATTTCGTGTATGGTTTTATTTATTATTATTATTATTATTATTTTTCCTAGTGATTTCTAACAATAGTTTTGTTGTTTGAATCTTTAGTATAAATAATTAATGATCAAATCATTTCCATTGGAAGGAGATGAAATTGGGAAATGATTATCTAGCTCTAGTCTGGATTCGTTATTATATTTAAACAATATCCTATGAATTTTTTGAATGTAAATAAATAAAAAGAAAAAAGAAAAATAATATTAAATTTTAAAAATTATGTAAAATTAGTAAAATTATAATTAACTTATGTGAAAATAAAATTGGGAGGGATGTAAAAAAAAAACAAAAATCAATACATAATAGGATGTAAATAAATAAATAAGTCATGTATGATAAGATGTTGATGATAAATAATCAAAAACTAACTGAGAAACAAATTACAAATGCCGTAATCACATGCAACTTCACTAGAAGTCAAACACTCTTAATTCTCTCAAACGGCCTACATTTTTCACTCCAATCCCGATGTGGCCGTGGATTTCTACGTCCAAATACGGTTTTTTTTAATCGTTATAACATGTATATGCATTGTAATTTATATTTTGAAGGTGGTTTGGTTATTATCTACCAAAAAAAAAAATAATAATAATAATAATGGCGGATAGCAAGGCCGTGACGATTAGAACAAGAAAATTTATGACAAATAGACTTTTTATCCAGGAAGCAATTTGTGAGTTCTATTCTGTACTTTCCCATCTATGTGCCACCTTTCAATGCTTGTTGGTTGCCGAGAAAATCAACCAATATTAAAATAACAAGCAAACTTAATGTTATCTACTGAGCTTGAAACAGTTAATTGGGCTTAGGTTTTTCATTATTTATAAATCATTAAGCATATTTACTTTTTGATTGGGGTTTGGAATAGGTGATTGATGTTTTGCATCCTGGGAGGCCCAATATTTCCAAGGTATGAGTTTTGTATTTTTCTTGTTCGTTTTTTTTTTTTTTTTTTTTTTATGTCGTATTGTATTGTTTATTTTATTGATTCTATGTGTTTGGTTTTCTTTTTTATTTATTTATTTTTAATGCAGGCTGGTCGAAATGAGAAATTGGTGAGGACGCATGAAGTAAAATACCCAAATTCAATATTTGTGTTCAAATTCCGGACTCATTTTGGTGGTGGAAAGTCATCTGGGTTTGGGCTTGTTTATGACTCTGTGGAGAGTGCAAAGAGATTTAAGCCCAAACGTAGAATTATCAGGGTAACATAGCTTCATCTACCTTGCTACTTTTATTGGTAACCTAAAAAACGAAAAAAGTTTCGAAATTCTTTGAATTTGGTAAGCAGCTATCATAGATGACCTTTTTTCTTTTTCTTTTTTTTCTTCTTTTTTTTTTTTAATAAAATACCAGAGATGAGGGATTCAAACTCAAGAAAATTATCTAAAGAAAATCATGTTTAATATTATTTTTAACTAGCTATAGTTGCTTTACTTTTGATATTAGAAAAAGAAGTTTACTTTTCTAATAGCGGAAACACATTACTATTTTTGAGTGAATATTTTTCCTGCTTTTGCAACATTGCCATGGCAGAATGCATTAGCTACCAAGATGGACAAATCAAGGAAGCAATTAAAAGAAAGGAAAAACAGGGCCAAGAAGGTTCGAGGTGTAAAGAAGGTAATCTAATGAAAAATCCTTCAGCTAGCTTCTTTTTTTTTTTTTTTTTTTTGGGGGGGGTCCCTCTTTCTCTTATTCCTAATATTCTTCTAATTCGTGTTCCTATTACATTTGGACAGACTAGGGCAAGTGAATCTGCCAAGGCAAGAGGAAGTGAGATTATTCAAGAATGTAGAACCAATCTCAGCTTGTTCCTTCAGCAACTTTTTTTTTTTTTTTTTTTTGGGGTCCTTGGTAAATTTTTGTAGCTATTGAAGCTGAGATTTTAAATTTTGAGGAATAATTTGTGTTTGACTGTTTTTTTTAACCTTTTTATGAGGCATGGACAATTAGATAATGCTTATATATGAAATAACAGCCAGTCTAATAGAGCTGGAAGATTGGTTAATTTTACTAGTATAAGATGCTTAAGGTTGTATAAATTGACTGTAAAACTTTTTTTTTCTTTCAAATGGTGGAATGCAGAGAAAAATATACGAAAATTTTAATAATATATTAAATTTGTGTATCAAAATTGGTTAATCAAATATATAAATAGAATTTAAATTGAAAAAAAAAAGAATAATCAGAGTAAAAGATTAATTCTATAACTCTAATATTTTTGAAATAAAATTATAATTGCTATTCTATATTTAAGCAAGGACCATATTATTGAATGAATTTCCAACTCTTCTGAGCTGATGATAAACCAAATCATTGCTATGCCAGGTGGTCCATGACTTTCTCAAAATAAGTCCTAATAAAAAAGATCCACGGAAAAAACCAAAAAAAAAAAAAAAAAAAAGATATAACGCGAAATAAGGTTAATTACTTCCCACGACACATCAAACTATTTTCTTACAAACCTTAAAAGTAACAAAAATTCTTCAAGCAAAGTACATTCTAGACAGCATGTTATTATTATTATTATTTTTTGTGTGGTTTAAAATAATAATAAAATGAGAATAGTCAAGCTCATTCAACTACAAATCTTAATTCTATTTAAAAAAAAAAAAAAAGAACCATAAAACTTAAATGTCTTATATGCACATAACATATTTATGAACGTTACAAAACAAAAAATTAACATTAAAGGGCAAAACTATAGAGTACCCTTTTTTTTTTTTTTTTTTTTTTACTATTCCAACTTTTGGTAATAGGCAAAATAAAAAATACCTGGATAAAAACCAACCTAGTTATTGCCAAAACAGCTAAATAGGCTAAAGATCCTATAGGCCCAGAGCACTGCCAAAACTGAACTCATCGCGGGGAACAAGCCCATCTTTCTCCTTTTTTATTATATTTATTTATTTATTTTATTCACCCAAATCCATGCCAAGATACCAATGTCTACTCCATCTTCATCACACGCGTTCTCTTTGACGCGTGGGATCTACATTCCTCGTTACTCTTTGGCCTACGAGAATCTTTAATCCTGAAACCCCCTTACCCGTACGACCTCAAACTGTAAAAACAGCCACCAAACTTTATCATTCCACTCTACCCTTGCCACGTCAGCATTAATTTTACCAGACATGGGACCCAGATTACGTGGATCAATCTGGGTCGTTTGGGCCTAACTGTTGAGGCTCCTGGTACGAGATTTGGAGGGAAAATCCCACAAGGCAAGGGAAAAAAAAAAAAAAAATGAAAAAGAAAAAACAAAAAAGGAAAAATAGAAATTATAAAAGGCATAATGGTTTTTGTGGTTTGGTATTTACAAAGTGCCATTTCAGAAAAATTTTACAACCCAAACCCACAAATCTCTCTCCCTATTTTCTTCATTCTCTCTCTCTCTCTCTCTCTCTCTTTCTCTCTGTGTCTCTGTGGAGCCCATCGGTGTGAATTAATATTCCTAAGCCGGAAAATTGCTTTCAGGATCGGAGAGCTTCTGTAATGGTGAATTGCCGGTGACGGAAATTGCAGAGCTTCCTGGCGAGGTAAGATTTCTTGAAAATCTTCCTGAGCCGTGTGTTGCCTTAGGGGGTCCGCCTCTTTGGATTTATGTGAACTTTTAAATCTATTTTAAGCTTTTAGGATCTTTTTGCTGCAGATCTGGTTGGTTTTGGTAAAAGGAAATTTAGGGTTTTTCTGGGTGGGAATTTTCTTGTTTAAATTTATCAAATTCTGGGATGAACTTGAAGGGTGCTTTTGAAATTTAGTGGGGAGGTTATGGAAGAGGGTGTGAGATCTGGTTCTTCTTCTGGGGTCGTGGTGAAGAATAGAAATTCTTCGGGTTGCTTAATTGTGAGAAGGAAAGGAGATGTCTTGGTTGGTGGAGGACTTGGTTCTTCGAGTTCTGGGAAGGTTTACGAATCAAAAAAGGAGAAGAAAAGACAGCGCTTGGTTATGAGCGATTCAGGGTCCAGTGATGAGCTATTGATACCTCCCCGTAGAAGGGTCGGTCCTGAAACTATTCGGGTATGTAATGACTTAACTTCTTTTGAAAAGGGTACTACCATAGAGGATAACGAAATTAGTAGAAAGAGGAAAAAATATGAGCGCATTTGGCATAATGAGGATGGTATCGTTGTTAAGAATGGGTTGGATGACGGTGAAAGAAAGAGAAGTAAGTTGGATGTGTTTGAATTCAATGAGTATGATGGTTATGATGGGGAGATGATGATGCATAGGAAACGCTTTGATGATAGTGGCATTGATTATGGGGGAAGAAGGTTGTTAGGATCAATGCATGTAGCACGAAGTAGCATCGAGAGGCAATTTGAGACCGGATCAAGCAGACATGTCATTGACAATAGAAAGAATTTATATTTTGACAGAAAAAGTGGCTTGAACCGAGGAGATCATATTGATAAGAGAAGATTTGAGATCAGTAGGGATAATGGGCCCCAGCAGTCCTTACTCAGAGACAAGTTCATGGGTCATTCAGATGAATCCATTAGACTTCAAGGAAAAAATGGTGTTTTGAAGGTGATGGTCAAGAAGAAAAAGAGTGTGGGTGGATCCCTAGAAAATTATCCTTTCCACAAAGCTGAGGAAAACAGAAAGGCTTCAAGAACAGAAGATATTGCCAAGAAGAATGTTGTGATCCCTCCTTTTTACTCAGAGGCAAAGCTTTCTGAGAAGGCAGGTTCAATTGCTAGGGCAGAGAAGATCCATATGCATTCACGAAAACCATTGCCCACTAATAAAAAGAGCAAGGCCTCCAATTGGGATTCAGAGGATAGTGACACATCTTTGAATCCAGGATCAGATACTGTGGAGGTTTGTAAATCTGCAAAGCGGGTAAGTTGTGAAGGTGATGATAGTCCTTCATGTGAAAAGCTGCAACCAAATAGAACCAAGGAAGGAAAAGTTAAGCGTGGTAGTGGCACAGAGAAGCAAAAACTCCGTGAGCGGATTAGGGGAATGCTCCTGAACGCAGGCTGGAATATAGATTACAGGCCTAGAAGGAACAGAGACTACCTAGATGCGGTGTATATCAACCCTTCAGGAACTGCTTACTGGTCCATCATCAAGGCCTATGATGCACTTCAAAAGCAATTAAATGAGGAGGACGTTGAGGCCAAGCCTAGCACGGATGTTTCATCATTTACACCCATAGCTGATGATGTACTCAGTCAATTAACCAGGAAAACTAGAAAGAAAATTGAGAAGGAAATGAAAAAAAAGCAGAGAGATGCAAATGAGAATGAGAATGTAAAACATGTTGGTATCAGAAGATCCACAAGTACTAAGCATGACACTGATAGTATGGACAGTGCTAGTCATGAAGAGAAACTAAGCTCCTTCATAAAGCAGGGTGGTAAGTCATTTAAGAGTAAAATGAATGAAAATGGCTTTGCTAGTGTGAACTCGAATGGTCAGAATTCTACCCATCATTTGCGAGATACTGTTGAGAAATCGGCCTCTGGTTCCAATTCTCATCTGCTACATGGAAGAAAAAGTAGAAAACATGGAAGATGTACATTGTTGGTTCGTAACAAGGGGTCAAATTCGGAAATTGATGGCTTTGTTCCTTATACCGGAAAGCGAACACTGCTTTCCTGGCTGATTGACTCGGGAGCTGTGCAATTAAGCCAAAAGGTGCAGTATATGAATCGGCGGAGGACACGTGTAATGCTGGAGGGCTGGATTACAAGGGATGGAATTCATTGTGGCTGTTGCAGTAAAATTCTCACAATATCAAAATTTGAGATTCATGCGGGAAGCAAATTGCGCCAGCCATATCAAAATATATATTTGGAATCTGGGATTTCCCTTCTGCAGTGCCAGATAGATGCATGGAATAGACAAAAGGATTCTGAAAACATTGGTTTTCATTCTGTGGACATTGATGGTGATGATCCAAACGATGATACTTGTGGCATCTGTGGAGACGGTGGGGATTTAATCTGTTGTGATGGCTGTCCTTCAACATTTCATCAAAGCTGCTTGGGAATACAGGTATTTTGTGTCTTGATTCATTGCAAAATTTAGTATGCTATGTGATTCTCTATCTGATGCTATTTCTACATATATGCAGTATTCTTTTTCTGTTTATGCTTTGTTGGTCATTTTAGCTTTTCCTAGTTGAGAGTTGATTAAATTGAGGTTCATTTTTAAAGAAGAGGCTCTTGACAATGTGTTTTTGTTTGGACTGAAGATGTTTGTATCATGTTAAGGTTTGTTGAATGGTCTGTTAAATGCTGCTGAATGTATTTGTTGGAGAGATTCCTTTAGATATTAAGCTTGATGAAACTTGCAAGAATATGATATATTAAATTTTGTTCTCCGTGTTCTTCTTGCTGCAGATGCTTCCTCCGGGTGATTGGCATTGTCCGAATTGTACGTGCAGATTTTGTGGGATGGCTAGTGAGAATGTTTCTGAAGGGGATGACACAACTGTTTCTGCTCTACTTGATTGCAGTCTCTGTGAGAAAAAATGTATCTTCTTTTACTTACCTGGCTTTGTCAATAATTTGTCTGTTTATTTTGCTTTTTGTCCTTTCTATTTAATGCCTCAACTGAAATTTCAATTTTGGCTTTTGTAGATCATGTATTATGCGTTCAAGATTTGGATGTCAATCTTGTTGATTCCTCTAGTTTAGCCTCTTCTTTCTGTGGGAAAAAATGCAAAGAGGTATCACTTGAATCAGGTTCCCAGCACTTTTTGTCTTCGCCATGTTTTTTAGTACTTAATCATTCTCTGGTCAATTGAGATTCTTTGAGTAGCATAGGATGAGGGGACCATTAGTATAGTGTTCTGTGCTGGGCTTATAGTTCGGTGCTCGATAGTTGTACTTCATCTCATCCCCCAAGTGTAATTTAGTTAATGCCAACAATTAAATATGTCTATTGTCACTGGATTCACTTGATATTTTTTTATTAATTTTTTCTTTTAACTTCGAACATACTCCTATGTATTGAAACTATTTTACTTTTGTCTGCTGAGCAAATCTTTTAACATCAACTTTTCTTTCTTCTTGATCATGTTCTTCATTTTCTCAAGGCTATATATCCTTTTTTCTTCAGCTTTGATATCTCCTTTTCTTGTTGACTTCTCTGTTCTGCATCCTTTCCTGTTGATGGCCATCTTTAGTTGGATAGAAATATCAAATATTGTGTTCTGCCAAATTTGTCACTTTTTTGTGTTCTTTTTGGTATATTTTAAAATTAATCCTGTTTCTTGGATAGCTCTTTGAGCATTTGCAGAAGTGTCTAGGGGTCAAACATGATCTAGAAGCCGGATTTTCATGGTCTCTTATTCATAGAACAGATGAAGAATTAGATGCATGTCATCGAGGAGTTCCTTATAGGGTGGAATGCAATTCAAAGCTAGCTGTTGCATTGTCGGTTATGGATGAATGCTTTTTGCCAATTGTTGATAGGAGGAGTGGGATCAATTTAATTCATAATGTTCTTTACAACTGCAGGTAATGATAATGTCAAATACTTGACTAAAACATTTTTGTTTTGTCTGAAAGCTGACAAACTATGGTTTTGTATCTTCTTGATAATGCCTTTGTTATTCTACTGCTTGTTAATTAAAAGGGAGAAACCAGATAAACTAATGGTTCTCAGGTTTTATTATGCTTGTGCTTTTAGCTATTGCAAAATGTATTATGTTATTATTTCAATAGAGCTACTTGGAAAAAACTGGTGCATTTTATAGTATGTACTTTGCAAAGCTAAGCAGTGTTTCTCCTTTCCCACTTAGATGTACCTACTTTCATCTATAAACTTGATTTGCAATACCACTATCTGTATGATATATTCTGTTTCTCAGAAGCTAATTTTCTCCTTTTTATCTCTTCTCATAGATCAAACTTTAATAGACTGAACTATGGTGGATTCTACACTGTTATTTTGGAGAGAGGTGATGAAATAATTTCTGCAGCATCTATCAGGTAATTTTTGGCAAATTTGATGCCCTCTGATTGGCTACAATTATTACATTTTTCTTCATTAATCTTTTTACTGCTGGTTAGCTTTTTGCATGCATTTGATTATCATTTTAGTGTGTGTTGCATGTTGGTTTGCTATGCATTGTAAGATGCACTTGCTAGAAGATTAAGCTTTGGGTTTAGTAGTTACTTAACATGATATTTGAACTCAATTAATCCATCTGATTTTGTGTTGATATCCTGGTAATTAATTGTTTTGCACACATACTTTGTGTCTGTTTTTTGGACTCCACATGTGAGTGAAATGTTAGATGTGTTGGTTTGATGTACATGGTTCCAGATCCTATCGGCTTAAACCTTTGGGATTGATGTTTACTTAATAAATATGAATGTCTTAGTTCCTAATACTACTTTTTGAACTGCTGGTGCTGCATCTCAAATGGTGCTTTTGAGCAGATTCATTCTGTTGGTTTCATCTCCGTTGTTCATTTCATCTCTAATTAGGATGTGCTATATTGTGGCTTTCATCGATTTGTTTCTTTAGATCCTCAATTATGTATGTGGATATTGAAATTTAGTTTTATGTTATCTTCGTCTGTTTAGGTTCCATGGGACGAAGTTAGCAGAAATGCCATTTATTGGAACTCGCCATATATACCGGCGTCAAGGGATGTGCCGTCGGCTTTTATCTGCCATTGAGTCAGTAAGTTATGGAAATATCTTCCTCGGTGATTTATTAAAAATGTAAATTTTCAGATTTGGGGTTTTGTTCTCTGTGCCCAAGTTGAGTTTATTCTCTCGTATGCCATTGATTGTTGTTTTTTCTTTATGTTTTGGAGGTTCTCTGTTCCCTCAAGGTCGAGAAATTGATTATTCCTGCAATATCTGAACTGATGCATACATGGACGGTTGTTTTTGGTTTTACATCCGTTGAGGAAACACTCAAGCGAGAAATGAGGTCAATGAACATGTTGGTGTTCCCTGGTATTGACATGCTACAGAAGCTGCTAATGGTGCAAGAAAATGAGGCGAACATAAAAACCAGCACAGGTTCAAACTTATGCTGTTTTTGAGTTTTTCCCTTCATTTTGTGTCTTTATTGCTTATTCTCTCTTAGCTTCTGCATTTCTTTTGCCTGAACTTTTTTCCCTTATTAACAGATGCAAAGCAAATGGAATGCAAAGGCAAGCAAGGCATTGAGGAGGCTGATGAGGTGGCAATAAAATCAGATGTGGGAACCTCAACTGGGAATGGTTCTAATGGCTCTGATGAAGCTGATGCTGATTTGGATAATGTCAATGAGACAGCCAAGAACTGTGATGATGAAGCTGCTGATACATCCAATAATTGTGATGATGAAGCTACTGATTTGGATAATGTCAATGAGATGGCCGATAACCTTGATGATGAAGCTGCTGATTTGGATAATGTAAACAAGACAGCTGATAACTGTGATGATGAAGCTGCTGATTTGGATAATGTCAATGAAACAACTTACAGTGGATCTGCTGCTTCAACGGATTCTGGATCTGGGTCAGGGTCAGGGTCTGGATCCCAGTGTCATGATGTCTCCTTAAACGACACAGTTTTGACAAATGGTTCTTTTGATGCTTCTCCTAAACTTAAAAATACGGATAATGTCGGAGGGATTACTGGGTCCGACTCTCATTCTGAGGCCGAATGTAATGGAAGTGGAACTCCTTGTGAGAGGACTAGTCTATCTTCGTCTAGTACAAATCATGATACCCTCGAGATGGATGACAAACCACAGGACCAGCCCAACATTATTTGTGGTCTTACTCGAGAAATAAGTGACGAGGATCATTTAATTAAATAGTATATTTATAATATAAATAATATTAATCAATTTTTGTTTACAATCTATTTTTATTTAATTTTTTTGCCCTTTTTGGCTTTGAATATATTGGGGGATGTTTGGTTTGAGGAAGATCCTTCATTGTTTTAATACTTTCAATTCAAAGTATGTGGATTAATCATTTTTTTTTTTCTAAAATGAAGGGATTCTGATAATCATTTTTTTCCTGTGAAATTTATATTTTAATAAAAAATGAGTGTTTAAATTGTTGAAGGGTAGAAGTTTGATATAAAGAAAATAGCAAATATGGGAATAAATAAATTGACGAGAAAGAACTACGAAGTTAGAAGTTCTTTGTTTAATAGGAAATTAATCTATCTAAATATAGGTTTATCATAATAAAGTATACTAGATATTAATTTTTCAAGACATTTTAAATCATCTTCACAATTTTTTGCACAAAAAAAAAAAGAAAAAAAAAGGTTCCTAGTAGAAACTATTTATTCAAGGATGAATTATTTATTAGTTTACTTTTTTTTTTTTTTTTTTTTTTTTTGGGGCACAAAATTCTCTCTATGTTCTTTTCCTATATGTTTTTTTAATCTTATGCCAAAAAGGTAGAAAAAACATAAAAATAAAAATAAAAATTGACATTTTGCTTTTCCTCAAACCAAAACGAGTCGTATTGGTGGACGACTTCGTTGAGTGACTTCTTTTGTTTCGGTTCCACCTCGTCTGAGCGGCCTCAGTTTCGCACGGATGGAATTGACGGCACCTCCTTGTGTTCGAAGCTATTCATCTCCATCTCTATCTCTGCAATCCAAGCCAAGAGTAGTTTCTGTTCCTCATACAAAGCTCCTACCCGTTTCTTTCGGATCCTCCAACTTGGCTGCAAAAAGTTTCAAGCTTGCTCACATGGAGGGTATCGGAGCAATCCCTCGTGCCTCTCTAGGCGATGATAATGGTTCTACTTCTTCACCCGCTTCGCCAGCTGGGTCAGGTCTAATATCCAATTATGAACTCGGTTCTTTATAAAAGCTAACTTTTTTTTTTTTTTGGGGTTAAAATTTTATTTTGATTTTGAATTTGAAGTGGGACAGTCCTATTGTGTAATTATCAGGGGCTCGAACTGGGGAAGTGAAACGGGTGACAAAGGAGACTAATGTTTCTGTAAAAATAAACTTGGATGGCACTGGTATTGCTGATAGTTCTACTGGCATTCCCTTTCTCGATCACATGTTGGATGTAAGAAATTTTCTTTCTTTTTTATTTTCCTTGGCTTTTGTTTTGCTTATATTTTTTAATTGGTCACCTCAATTTAAATTTTTAGTCATAGCCATTGATTTTGCTGTTTTCCGTTTCCATAGGCTGATATTTACGAAATGAATAAGAAAGACCTCTCTTTTTTTTTTTTTTTTTTTTTTTCCCCTAACCTCTTGCTGTTCACTTTTTAGCTCAGCTTGGATTGAAATCCATGAAAGTGATTAGCTTTCTGTTTCTTTTGCAATTAAAAGTGATATACTTGCATGTGGTTGAATATATTTCCACTTCTTTTTGTGCAAATATTTGGTGAGTTGACACCACAGTGTGCTTGTTTATTTTAGCAACTTGCTTCGCATGGGCTGTTCGATGTGCATGTAAGGGCAACGGGTGACATCCACATTGATGACCATCATACAAATGAAGATATTGCTCTTGCCATCGGAACGGTACCGAAAAAGGGCTTGACTTTGAATGAATCCATATGTTCAATTCTCATGAGAGAGTTGAGCTAAATTAGTTTTGCTTTCTCTGTAGGCTTTGCTAAAGGCACTTGGTGATAGGAAAGGGATTAGCCGATTCGGCGACTTCTCTGCCCCTCTTGATGAAGCATTGATACACGTTTCACTGGTATTTACTATTCATTTTATGAATATTAGGATGACTTTAAAATGATGAAACTAAGCCAGTATTATTAACATTTGAAATGATATAAGATATTAAGAAACAAATGAGAGACTATCAGTTAAATCTATGATATGTTGTGACTCAAACTTTCTTTAAAGTCAAGTTTTGCCACATTTTAACTTCTTTGGCTTTAGAGCCCTTGGGTGAACAATAAGTTAGCTTTCAACTTGAAGTATAAGCAAGGATATAGAAAGACTAAAAGTCAAAAGTATGACTGAACAATTGTTGAGATTGTAAGTTATTGTAATGAATGGTATGTACTTTTCACCCTTTTATCTTGTTTTAGTTGTTCTGGAAATTATCCATTTTAAAATACAATCTTGATAGAGGTTGTTGTTCAGGATTTATCTGGCCGACCACATTTGAGTTATGATCTGCAGATCCCCACTGAAAGAGTTGGAACATATGATACACAAGTGAGTTACTTATTTTGTTTTCTTTTCCATTGAAATTCCTTAACCCCCATTTTCTCATTCCCAATGCATTGCTCAACTTCCTAAATCCCAAATGTACCAACTTTGTGTGCCCAAGTGAATATAAGTACACCTTATAGTGGGCTCCTATATTTTACTCTTCTAATTTCTTTCTTATTAATAATGAGTGTTAAATGTTCACTTGTTGAATTATTATTTCTTTAGTTGGTGGAGCATTTTTTCCAGTCTTTGGTGAACACTTCTGGTATGACACTGCATATTCGGCAGGTAATAACACCTGGAAATTTTTAAAATGGTGTACATCATAAAAAATTTCCTAATCTATAGATTAAAATTAATGTCATATTGATTTATTTGGACTAAACAATTTTGTTTTGATTGAGCTCAGCTTGCTGGAAGAAATTCTCACCATATTATCGAGGCAACATATAAAGCATTTGCAAGAGCTCTAAGACAAGCAACGGAATACGATCCACGTCGCCTTGGAACTGTGCCAAGGTTTGTAACCAATCTTATCATACCAAAGTTATAACAAATGGAATTGAATATTAAGACATGCAATAATAGTGCTGTCCTACTTCCACCTTCCTTTCTTTGTTATATTTTTTCAGTTTTATAAGGAAGGTTTTTAGAATAGAGGAACGATCTAGATAGTGAGGTATTAAAAATTGCAGTGGATCCTAATAACAAGCCAGAACTCAAAATGATGCCTTTGGTTTTTGGTAACCAAAAAAAAAAAAAAAAAAAAAAAACACCAGGACTTTCTTTGACGTACACAAGTTACTTTACTTTTTCAGTTTACTATCAAAATAGTTCCGCCGGCTTACTTGGTCATGCTGGATGTTTTACTTTCTGAAAATTTAGTAGCTTGGTTCGCCAAATAAATTTCCACAACACTCATATATTCCTTGTTCTGCATGGATATTTTAGATGGTTTATTTGGTGTCTTTGATCATTTATTTTTCAGATATTTTAGATGGTTTATTTGGTGTCTTTGATCATTTATTTTTCAGTGGTAAAGTTTATTACTTATTGATTTAAGAGTTGCAAGAAAATATATATGCTGTCCTCCATAAAGAATTCTTGCGGCGATTATTTGAAAATAGGATAGTTTTTAATTAGTGCCAGTGTTGTGTAAGGATCATGTAACTTTGAGATTAGAAAGAATTTCTTTCTCATGTGCTTAAGGGTTATCTATATCATAACTCTTCCTGCAGTTTGGTTAATTAACCATTTAAAAGATATTTTACATCTTCTATGGCATAAATACTTGAGCTGTGCTCCATTTTCTCTTTGCAGTTCCAAAGGTGTTCTATCACGTTCGTGAAACTTCACAATCATCATGCAAAAAGCACATGTTAGAGAGCAGAAGGGTTCCATTGGAGGAATATAAATGGGAAATGAGCTCAATGTTTGATTAAGAAATGAATAGATGCCTAAAAAATGAAGCTGTTTGGAATTTCCCATTAAATTACGCTCTGATTAAATTTGTACTGTAAAAATGTTACTGCAACTGAAAAATTAATGTTTTACAAAGACTCTTCAGCTTTGTTCAAATCATTCAATATTTCAGACTTGATTTCTTCTGGCAGTGCCGCAGATGGCCCTGCCTTTGAATAAAAGCTGGCTAATGATCTGATTGCTTTCTCTAGCACAACATAAGATTCCTGCAAATAAGCCACAAACAACAATTATGTCAGTAATCAACAAGCAAGTGTCTGGGACCATTAGGTGCTCCAAACTTGGACAAAGTTCAACAAGAATACCTCTTGAACAACAGTGTGTTTCCCCCTCCAGTTAACCAGGTACTCACGAATCGACTCCTTTGCTGCATCCGCAGTCCTTCTAAACTTAGCATTGTCCTTGGGGTCTTCATTCAATGACTCACGGAGAGTCTTCACGACCTCTCTTGCAGATTGCAAGTAAGCCTTTGGCAATACTTTCCCAGATTTTGCCTTTTCATTTGGATCAAACAATGATTTAATTGCCCCTATAACTCCTGCACCATCATCATCTTCTTCTCCCTCTTTGCCATTCGACTCATCTTCAGCCCTAACCATCGATGGCATTAGGCCATAGTTCAGCGTCAAAATAGTTAAAAAGGAAGCAGCACCACACACTAGGACATGCCGGCGAGTAGAAGGAGCTTCTTGAGACGTAGGCACAACACGACATTTTGCTTCTATTTTATTATCTGTTAAGTTTGCAAAAGAACTGTCAAGAACGAAAACAAGATGTCTAATAAGGGACATCTGCAGCAGGAGACAATCATGTAAACATAAAAAGACTAGCTAATACACTTGCAACTACCCATAATATGAAAAACGGCTGTAAAATTTTGTTACTTACACCCATTGAAAGGTCTCGAAGTATTCTCCATTCTTCTTGAAATTATAGGGGGATGTATCTTTATTGAATTAAGAGCAGCCATATATCTTTGTTCATCAATTTCAATCCAAGTAGAAATTTTATATGTTCTTGTGAACAGCTCCAATTTCTTGAACCATGTGACAAATGCTCAGCAATTCACCTTCATGCGACAATAATTTTTTCAAACATTAATTCTTCTTTTACACATATGGAAAATGCAAATTGCTTGGTTTGAACCATGTTGCAAAGTACTTTGTCGATAAAAGAAAGAGACAACCAATTATGTTTAACCAAAACGAAAGGCGAACCAGTATAAAAATTTCTGACATTAATACTATAATTCTGCCAAGTAAATCACATTCCAGGGCGAGTTTCAGAACTGGGAAAAGTGAACTATTGAAGAAAAAATTCAGAGCGTTAATGGAAAAGAAAGCCAAATTCTCACCTGGGTTGTTGAACACTTCTTTACCGGCTTTGCCACGCCTTTTTTTTTTTTTTTTTTTCAGGTTTTGCTTTGAAAATGCTTCTTGTCTGGTCGTTATTTAGAGCTCTAGATTTTATTTATGCAAAGGGACACAGGGGAGGACTCCACGTAATGATGAAGGGTATAATAGTAAATTAAGGAAAGGAATTGGTTTTTTTGCATAATTCATCTCTTAAGTTTTCATATTTCTGAATGAAGGACCCTTTAAAATGTTGAAATTCTAAAACTAGCCTGCTCGCTGCTGCCAATATTTCGTGGGGTCCACTATAGATATAAAAAAGTCCAATAATCCAACGATCCAGGATATCCCATTTAACCCTTATCCAACGGTAAATACAATAGTTACAAGATTAGAACAGGCTGTAGCGGAATAAGTTCCTATCTAGGGTTTTTGCCGTAACCCTACCCTTTAAAAACTATCTTCGCAGGCTTTCGTTACTCCTCCGCTTCTTCACCTCCTGATTCACACTCTCAACACAGGGAGAGAGAGAGAGAGAGAGAGAGAAAGCGGAACAAAACGCTTAACCATGGTGAGTCAACTCGCTCCGATCCTTTCCTTTTAGTTGAGAAATTCCCCTTGTGTCTATAATAGTTGGTTATTCTTTTTTTTGTTTTTTTTTTTTTTTGTTTTTTCATTTTCTGGGGTTTTTGGTTGGGATTTGCAGTCTCTTGTAGCGAACGAGGATTTCCAGCACATTCTCCGTTTGCTGAACACCAACGTCGATGGGAAGCAGAAGATCATGTTCGCCCTTACCTCCATTAAAGGTATCGGTCGCCGTTTCGCCAACATCGTCTGCAAGAAGGCCGATATCGACATGAACAAGAGGTTAAAAATTCTTATTCTTCTACTCGTGGTTTTCCTATTCTTTCTGCAACAACTCTAGGGCTTTTTGTTAGGCATGATTTCATGATGGATGTTCATATTTTTGACATTTACTTTTTTTATGGGATATGTTTTCTCTGATTCCCGTTGATAATGATGAAAAAACAGATTTTGATGCCCATAATTTTATTTTATTATTTTTTTAGAAAAATGTTTCATGTGAAATTACTCTCCTTTCTGGGAAAAAAAAGTTTCAATATTGAGCAATTATTTCCTAGAATTGAATTTTTGTCAAGGTTTTGCGAACGTAATTGTTTGCTTTGGTGCTAATGTATGCTGTTCATTTCAATTCTTTTGAGCCTAATTTAAGTAGATTTGTTTGTTGATAGACAAGATGTTATTATTAGGTTTTAAAATTCTGGAAGCGGTGTTCTCTTTTCTCTTTCTTGGTTTCTTTTAGATTATTGTGAATCAGTGGGCATGCTTGTTATAATTTGGACAACTGAATTCTTTCATGCTTGTATTCCGTGGCTGGAAATTCTGATGTAAATGGGTTGCTGCAGAGCTGGTGAACTCTCGGCTGCTGAGCTCGATAATTTGATGGTGATTGTTGCAAATCCTCGCCAATTCAAGATCCCTGACTGGTTCTTGAACAGAAAGAAGGATTACAAGGATGGGAAGTACTCCCAGGTTGTGTCCAATGCATTGGACATGAAGCTTAGGGATGACCTTGAGCGATTGAAGAAGATCAGGTGTGCCTTTATCTATGGTTGATTGCTTTACTTATGCTTACTTAACTGTAAAAGTCCTTAGTCTCATTGTAGTCTCATTGTTACTGGGATTTTATTACATGCAGTATACTGTATGGTTATACTTATATGTACATGTGTATCATTAGTTTATGTATCATTAGTTTATTTGTTAAATGATCTTTATTAGATTCTGGTACTGCAAAATGTGGACAAGCCCTTGCATTTGAACGCTCAAATGCGCAAATACTATACGTGGGACAATTCTCCTGTTACAAATGCTATGTATATGTATATAATCTATACGTACATGTATATATCACCAGCTTGATTGATCAAATGGTGTGTATTAGGTCCTAATGTGATCAAATATGGAAAGTTATTTCATTTGGACATATACAAATACTTTGTGGGACAAATTTGATTCTTTCATTGCGTAAACATAAAATCTACTTGGTTCTGTCCTGTAGAGTCCTTGTTGAAATTTTATTGCTGACAAATGTTTTGTTTCTGAATCTGCAGAAACCACCGTGGTCTGCGACACTACTGGGGTCTTCGTGTGCGTGGACAGCACACCAAGACCACTGGCCGTAGGGGAAAGACTGTTGGTGTCTCAAAGAAGCGTTGAGTTTGCGGTTTCTTCGTGGGATGTTATTCTGAAAATTTTTGGTCTTCACTTCTAGTTAATCTAGTTTACCATCCCCTACAAAGTACTTTTTTTTGGTGTTTTAATTTGTCCTTTTTTCTTTTATTTGGAGATTTGGTATGAGGTGACGGTAATCAATTATATGGTAGCCTTTTTTATAAGAATCGTTTATAATGTTAGTTACTCTGGCAATGTACTATTGAATTTTTGTGATTGTTTCATCTCTTGGTGACTAGTCTGTTTTGCGCTATTGCTGTTGCATATTAAATTTCCTCTTAGAAGCGTTTGAACTTTAACCTCCCTATAATAATTCTAAATTGATTTCCGAAAATTATTTAGGTAAGCTATATTCTTTGCTTATTATTTATGTAGTAGATAACTCATTAAGTCTTGGTTTTATATGAACTTTCTAAATTTAATATTCAACTTAAAATTACGGATTTATGTCATGTTTTTTTTTGCCTAATATGGAAAAATTTTATGGAAT
This sequence comes from Ziziphus jujuba, assembly GCF_031755915.1. Taxonomy (NCBI): domain Eukaryota; kingdom Viridiplantae; phylum Streptophyta; class Magnoliopsida; order Rosales; family Rhamnaceae; genus Ziziphus; species Ziziphus jujuba. Next base: position 26,627,466 of record NC_083381.1, on the reverse strand, counting down.
GATTAACTCACGCTGCAGATGATTGAAAAAATATTTTATCCACCATTTATTTTCAAAAAAACGAATCATATGGTTAATCTTTGTTTGCAAATGGTTATTGCATGGATGGTGTTATGTAATGAAGATTTGACTTCTAAAGTCGTGAATAAAATTTAGATTATTAAAATGTTATGTATAACTTCTATTTTATGGTGCGCTGTCCACCAAGGAGAAAACATGTAGGAAAATGGAAGCGTCATGTAGCTTTATTAGCCCCAAAAAATGGAGGAAAATGGAAAATGGTAAAAGTTGTTTATGAAGCCATATATTATTCAATTAATTACTTTTTCGGCGCTATAAAATGAAACTAATTTTTTTATTTCAACTTTTTTTTTTTTTGAAAATAATTTTTTTATTTCAACTTGAAAAGTAACTTTTTAGCGGATGACTTTTTTTTTTTTGGGTAAATATTTTAGCGGATGACTTAAGAAAGAGTATATATATATATATATATCTCTATATATATTTTAAAAAATCTCCTAGAATATGCTTGAGGTGATATTTAGGCGGTATAGACTTACCGTTGAGCTCCATGCCTGTATTCCTAGTTCTCTAAAACCTTGCGTTGAGTTTGGTTCCGTCCCATAACCCATGGAGCTTCCAGTTTTCCCACTCTAGCTGTCTCCTGTTCCTTCTTCCTTACAGATAATCGGAAACCCTAGCATTATCATCGCTAGCAGAGAATGGCCGGAGGTAGTAATCATCCCAAGGGCTCGTCCCACAAGGCTTCTTCATCATTTTCAGCCTCCGCCTCTCATCGTAAGTCTCGTTGGGAATCATCCACCACAACCGTCGCCGCCAATACCAAAAACCCGTCCGCCGGGGATCACAAACAACCCAAATCCAAAAACGATCCGTCTCCGAAATCGGGACCAACCCCGAGCCCAGCCCACTCGAAGCCCCTAACCGATCCGCCTCACCATCCCGGTGCCGCCGGCCCTGTCCCCTCTCCCGGAGCTGTGTTCCCTTTCATGGACCCCGCAGCTATGGGCCCACCGCCGCCACCGGCTTATGGGTTCCACATGCTGGAGCGCCGTACAATTGTCCTCGCCGACGGCAGTGTTCGATCCTATTTCGCTCTCCCGCTTGATTACCAAGACCTTCCTCCGGCGCCGCCTCCTCGACCTCTTGATCCGGCGGGGAGGTTCTTGCCGGTGGGACCTGGTGGTCTTGGCCACCACGAACTGGGTGGTGGGTTCGATAGGCGGTTGCCGCCGGCGGGAGGGCCTATGAGTCCTGGAGGGTTTAACACGCACCAGGATTACTGGAATTCCCTCGGGCTCGATGGGCGTGGGCACATGGAGGGTTCCATGAAGAGGAAATTTACAGAAGAGGAAGAGAAGGATCTCCGGAGAGATGAAAAGGAAGAACTTTTGAAGCAAAGGCAGCAATTTATGCAGTATGGCCATCAGAATGGGTTTCCAGTGGCGGGTCCCGGCGGCCGCGGCGGCCAGTTTTTGTCGGGAGCAAGTGGTGAGGAATCGAGGGCTGCCAAGTATATGAGGATTGGTGATAGCTATGAAAATATTGGATTGAGGCAAAGCGGTGGTGGTGGTGGTGGTGGTGGTAGTAGTGGTAATGTGGGTCTTAAGCATCTTGAAGTAGATCAGAATGCGCTGAAGAAGGCATTCCTTAACTTTTGCAAGTTGATTAATGAAAACCCACATCAAAGGAAGAATTATTTGGAGGAGGGAAAGCTCTCCCGTCTTCAATGTATTGCTTGTGGCAGGTTTGATATAATTGGGTCTCTTTCTAAGTCGTTAGCCTTAAATTAATGTTCTTTTTTTTTTTTTTTTTCCCTCTTCTTTTATCTTGTAGTGTTATGCAAGGTTGGAAACCTTATAGCAGACTTGGGCAGTTCTGCTTTGTGGTTGTATATCACTATTTGGGCAATGGACTATAGTTCCAAAAGTTTAGGATACGATGAAACTTTAAATTTTGCTAACTGCCCAATTCTCATTAAAAGAGTGGCAACTGCTGTGTGGCATGTCTTACGCATCAGCATTTGCCTTTATCTTTCGGTGATTAGTATATACGGGACATATATTTGGGAGTATAAAGATAAGATTGGAGAGAGCTTTTTGATGTATTAGAATAAGGATCCACTGTAGGATAATGAGTGCTATGTTGGACTTGTAATATACATGGTGTTCTGGAGGTATCATTAAATTAGATGAAATGTCAAGGATGGTAGTAGTTTGTGTTGGTGACTGATATCATTAAATTAGATGAAATGTGAAGGAAGGTAGTAGCTTGTGTTGGTACTAATGATAAGACTTGTAGTAGGCCTGGGAAATTTGATTACGCCTTTTTTATGTTTTGAGTTCTTACTGTTTTGATCTTTTTGGAAAGTGTATTGGGGTATTAGCATCTGTTAATAAGCCATTTGAATCATGGTGATAGAGATTAGAATGTGACTGTGTTCAGATCCTCCAGGCAAGCTTGTCTGGCCTATTATTTTGGATCAAAAGAGGTTGTGGCTGGCTAAAGTTGAAATTTTGGGATTTCCAGTGTGATGAGGCAATACTTTGCCTTAAATGGTTAAAATTGAGCATTGCTTCAATGATGTGATTGGCATTTGTAAATTTTAGAAGCAGGTGTGTTTTATCAGCATTGTATTTCATAAACTTCATCCTTGTTGATTAAGTATTTGCTTCCTTTTTTGTTATTTCTGTAGTATTTAATCTTTGGGGAGATCTTTCCCTATTTATTATTTCCCTTTTTGTCTTGTTTCACTCATGTTTCCCGCTGCATATGCCAATTCTTTGACTCTTGAATGAGAGTTTGGTCAAAATGTGTGGAAGATTCTGAACAATCTACCAATTTTAATATTGCTTCTCTAGGAGAGCTTTTATTTTCATTAATATCTGTCTGTGGTTTGACCATGCAACTAAAGAGGTGGTTATAAATCTATCGTGTACTGTGCTGTACTAAACTGATTTCTTTGAACACTGGTGCTTGGTGGAACTGTTTATGCTTAGGCTTTTGTTTGAAGTATTTAATCATGTGTATAGAATGAACTGGCTGGGAGTGCTTTTATTGTGTTTTGTATTTGTCTGAATTAAATACCTACAATGTCAAATAGTTATAAATCAAGAAAATGATAGCCTTTTCTTGGTTCCAAGGATTCTATTGTTTTCCAGGACATAGAAAAATTATTTTCCTATTTGGCAACATAGTTTCCTCAATTTGTGCTAAGTATGTAAAAAATTGGCAGTATACTGCTTGAATTTTCTTATATTCATCATTCTTAAAACTTGTATACTATAATATTCCTTTTCTAGTGGTTACCTTCCTTCTTATGAATTATTGCCTGGGCTAGTGAGGTATATTACTATTACGCTTGGTTGCTGGTTTTAGGGAGGGGTACATATCTAGGAGTTGGATTCTTCTGATTCTAAAATATAGATACGTTATCTAATAAGAATCCAGACTTAGATACTGATACATGGATAAGTTAGAGAAATATGTGGATTTTATAGAAATTTATTGATGTTAATGTTCTTTATCTTATTTTAATTCAGTTAATCTTTAAATAATCATTGAATAGAAAAAGAATCATAATAATTAGGATATGTCTGTTGACCGTTTGTAGAAAACAGGAAAGAAATTGCTCCTATAGGTTTGACTTAATTTCCTTTTTCTGGGGCTCTTGGAATTGAGAAATCTTTGCCATGTCCATAATTTTCTGCCATGGCTATAGAAAGGATCTTATACTGATGTACTGTCATGTCAGCAGCTTTAGGTTTAATGAAGTGTGAACATCATAGGTCTTGATTTTGTTCTTATCATTTAACATCTTGTTAAATGTCCAAAAAGAGGGGGGGGGGGGGGGGGGGGGGGGGGGGAAATTTAAAAAAAAATAAAAATGCATTTTCTTATTGGTTTGGCATATCCATCAGTTGCTTTGGTATGGATTGGCCTCCAATATAGACAACAATTTTTTGGTATGGATTGGCCTCCAGTATAGACCTCTTCTATTGAAGAAGCAATTACCTATAATGGTATGGCTTTAGATGTAAATGCTAGCTAGATGAGAATTCACCGAACCATCAGTTTGCAATTGTAATTGCATAACTTGGTTGTTTGTCCTTGTGCTCATGGAGCTGTACTTACTGTGAGGTTGGGATATATTTTTCTTATTATGTTACAACTGTCACCTAATTTGGTATGGCTTTTATTTGCCACCCAGGAGGTTATCGGCAAAAAAGATTTGTCTAAGTCACTTCCTTTCTTTTTGTCCATAATTTGTAGAGGCTTCTTTACCTGTAGTTTTTTAAATTTCTTGATGCTTGGTATGTACCGATTTGGTGTTTTAAAAGATTGGATGGATAGAGTGCTTGAGTCATGAAATTAGTTATTCGTGTGTGGATGCATTAGTTTGTACACTTTTTTGTTCATGACTGAATTTGTAGTAACATTTATTGTTTGGTCTCAGTCTTTATCGCTGGCATTTTTTTTCCCCTCAGGAGAGTGGAATTTTTGTTTGTCAGACTTTGGTGATTTGAAACTGAAGCTGTTTGTATGCCACTGCTTCTACTTCCAACTTAACTTTTGTACCACATCATTTAATCTATGAAGCATGGCACAAAATGCTCTCCTTAGGACATGTGTCCTTCCTTAGAATAAATTTAAATTCCTTTAAATTTGTTTTGCTAGAAATATATGACAACTTACTTCCCTTTCATGTTACATATGAGCTTTATGCATTTATTCTAGGCATCTGAGCACCTAGACATCCTGAGAAGGGTAATATGTCTGACCATATCCCGTTATGATAAATGATCAGGTACATATTTTAGGGGTCAAAATCTGTATTTTCCCTTACACTCAGCTGCATCAAGTGGATGCTGTTGGGGGTTGATTATCCAGTGGGTGACATAGTTATTTAGATTATTTTGGCTTTACGGTTCTACATCTTGCTTTTTGTCTGGATTATGAGTTGTAAAGCATCCACCTCGATTATAAGATGGATGGAGCCCGAATGCTTTTGTTTGTGATCTTACCTGCAGCAGAATGAGATTAACTCTCTTTATGATAGTGATTTTACAGTTGTTATTAGACAACCCCACCCCCCTTCCTCTTACTTTTAAGTCTTCTCTTTAAGTTTTTTGGCCCTTGCCGATTGGTTAATATTTATTAAGTCTATTTTGGTTCTCTATCAACCAATATTATGAAACTTTTTTAGCAGATCCATGTGAAATGTTTCCCTAAGCAAAAAAAATCCTTTTTGTGAAACCTTGTGTATGAAAAATAATATAATGCCAGTACTTTCATTGTTGTACTGTTGCAACTCATAATGTTAAATTTGCTTTCTAGTATGATGATATCCTAAATGTTGAATTTCTTTTTACCAATGTCTGGAATTTACCTTTACTCTGGTGAATGTGTCGCCTTCATTCTCCTGAGTGTTTTATAACATATAGGTTCAAGATGATATCTAAGGTAAACCTAAAATATGTTCTTCAATTCCCTTCGTATGCAAAATTTCAGGTCTTCCAAAGAGTTTCCAGATATGCATAGTCTCATCATGCACACTTACAACTCAGATAATGCTGACTTGCATGTGGATCACTTGGGGTTGCATAAAGCTTTGTGTGCTTTAATGGGGTGGAATTACTCCAAGCCTCCTGATAACTCAAAGGCATATCAGTTTCTTTCTGCTGATGAAGCAGCAAAAAACCAGGATGATCTGATTATTTGGCCACCCATGGTGATAATTCATAATACAATCACAGGAAAGGGTAAAGATGGGCGCATGGAGGGCTTTGGAAACAAAGCTATGGATAATATAATTAGAGGTATAATCTATCCGTTCAATCTTTATTATTCTTTATGCTGTTATATCAAAATGACTCTGTAGATTAGTTGCATCTGATCAAGCAACTTGTTGCAAGTATCTTAGTACTTTATTCAGTTCTAACCAAAAGTGATAAGAATCTATGATGCTATTTAATGTTAGATTTTACTTATGTGCATTCTGTCACGTCACTTGGAGCTACCCTCTTCTTGCATATGGCCTGTTAATTCTGTATAATACCTTTTGTCTTACCATTAGATATTATGATCGAGTAGTTACTTTAAACCTCTTAACAGCTGCCACTCATTGTCGCCATCCCCATTCTTATGAAGCCTAGATTTCTATAGAATCTCTTGGTGAGAGGAATCAGGGGATAATTGATGGATAAGGAGGGAGTGCTTCAGTAAGTTTAGGGGACACACTTTGTGCATGTTTATGCCCTATAATGTAATTCTAATATACTAGTAACCTTTTATAATTAATTGATTTAACTTAGGGTACAATAAGGGATTTATTGTTCCCTAAGATTTTAATTACTTGAAGTTGGGTCTATGTTTAGAGGGTATTTTTATGATAAAGATCAAAGGTTGAGGAGATAGCTCTGGTACAGCTGGATGAAAGAGTAGGAAGCTGGTAGAGTGTAGGTCGTATGGATCAAAGCCTTGTTGTAGATTTCCTTTTGGTTTGTTTTGTTTTTTTTTTTTTGTTTTTTTTTTTTTTATATATAATTTTTGGTTATATTTTGTTCTGTTTTTCCTTTTGAAGGAAAGGGAGAATTCAAATCATGTTGTATAGCCAAAAATAGTCTTTTATATTTCTTTTTCATCCCTTGCTTGGTGGGTTATTGCCTGCCCCGACCTCACTCCCTCACATGCACACATCTTTCTGATTTTGTTCAACTTCACTGAGGAAGTTTTTATCTCCTTTATGATGCTTTTCTGACATGTTTCCTCCCCTCTGACTGCTAACGTACAATACAGCTATCTTGGAGTTTCCATGGGGACAGCCTAGTTGTTTATTCACTTGTCCTCTAATGCTAGAGGTCCTTGGATTAAATCTTACCCTTCCAAAAACAGAAAAGGAAAATGAAGAAACAGCCATATCCGTAACCGTAGCGAGGTTTGGTTGAAATATTTGATTATCTTGAACTTGACTCTTCATAGCTTGACCATGCAGACTTTTATTTGTGGAATGCATTGGGAAAAGAAATTCTGTGTATTTTCTTTCTTCCCTTTTGAAGTTCAAGGGGGGTGGGGGGAATAGACTTAGCTAACACTGGTGGAATAATATTGTTTAATTGCGTTCAATGTGACTTGTGTTAAGAGTGTCAGGACACAATGCTCCTGATAACATCCTGAGAAAAATGTGTGTATATTTATAAAAGGGTACATAATCTCTCGTAGCTAAGTGGCTTTAACACTTATGGACCTGCTTTCTTTATCAGTTATATTTTTTTTCATATCTTCTTTTTTTAACTTGAGCTTTGCTGGTGTTTGGAATTGACATTCTGTAATTTGACTACTGTTGAGATTTTCCAATTTATGATGGTTCGGTTTATTGTAGTCCTCAATCTCATTGTGTGTCAAGAACCGTGACCTCTTACTTTTGTCATGTAGATTGATTGCCTTGAGCTGAATGTCGATTTTTCATCTTAGCTTGGCTGACACAAGTTTCATTGTATTGCATGTTGACGTTACCATAGAAAGCTCAAAGTTCTATTTTATGGCTTTTCACCCTTTGATATGCCTTATTTGCTGTGGCCTTCTAGTTTAATCTTTTACAAATCTAGTGATTCATCATGCTGTTACCGCTTTGTGGTAGTTCACTCTTCAGCTATGTGGTAGTGTACTGTACTATCTTTTTACTATGCTATCCTTTTTATTGATTTTGTTAAGCGTTGAGCATCTTGAAATAAGGAATATTGAGAGCATAGTGATCCTAAAGGGGTTTTGGTTTGTGTAGTGTTCTATTCTTGATGGGAATATTGCTTTTAAGTTGCAACTATAGTTTGAAATTTTCTGCGCTACCTTACTTGTCTGGTTGCTATATTGCCTGATTTTGGGATTCCATGGTATATTTATTGCTAAGATGAAAATGTTCTCCATTCAGGTTTGTCTCAGCTAGGTTAACCTTTAATATTTATTTATTTTTATTTTACGTGAATTGTAATATTTATTTCTTCAAGGGATCTAAGGCTAAGATAATACTTTATAATAGCAAATTAAATAGAATCAAGAATAGGTAGTACTTGTTGCCTAGTGTTAGTACTTTGTATGTTTTGAATGTTGCCATCTAGTTATCTCAGTTGGTCCTAATGTTTTGGTGTTGGTTGGTAAAAAATAAAGGTAGTATACAAAACTTTGTTGCTTGCACACCATGTAAGAACATTGTATTGAGCCAGTGGCAATGCATCATTTCCTAAATGGTAGAAATTCTTGGGGTGGCTTGGATTTTCTAGTAAAGAGGATCTGAAACCACTTATCCGTGTGGAAGCTTCAATCTGCAGCTACAGGGAAGCCATGTGGAGCCGCAAAAGATAACCCTTTAGCCTTCTTTCTGCACCCAGAAGTCTAAAATACAAGTCCTCTTTAATTAATGAGTCTGTCTCTTATTTTTGGTTTTTCAGATCTTGGATTTACAGGTGGGAAGTCAAAGTCCTTGTATGGTAGAGAGGGCCATTTGGGTGTGACATTAATGAAGTTTGCCGGGGACCAGGCAGGCCTAAAGGATGCAATACACCTGGCAGAGTTCTTTGAGAAGGACAACCGTGGACGCAAGGCATGGACCCGTTTACAGCCATTGACAATAGGTAGTAAAGATGACGAGAACAATCCAAATCTTGTCAAGTATGATGAGAAGAGTCGGGAAAGGAAGAGGGTCTTCTATGGCTATCTTGGGACTGCCTTTGATCTGGATAAAATTGATTTCGACACGAGGAAGAAGGTTGCCATTGAGAGCAAGAGGGAATACAGATCATCCAAGTTATTCTGAAGCAACATACCAATGGTTTACCCCAATTTTCATTTTTTCTTTTTCCCTTTTTTTTTTTTTAATTCCTTGTTTTATATTTACGTGATAGTATTTCCCCCCCCCCCCCCCCCCCCCCAAGTTATTGTTTAAGCTTTCTATTAGAGAAAAGACTAAATTGTTTTACAATTTTAAAAAAAAAAAAAACACCTAGAATTGAATCTTAATTTTATTTAATTGGTATCTCAATAATCATGTTAGATATATATTAATAATTGTAGACTTTTGACAGATAATGTGATAATATTAAATTATGTTGTAATAATATTTAATTATTTTTTAATTTAAAAGTTAATTCATTTATATTTAAATTATATGAATATATTAATCAATTTCATTATAAATAAATTTGGTAAATATTTTAGTATATATAATATTACTAAATATATGTGTGTGTGTGCGCGCGATGCGCACGATCCGTATATCGTATTCAAAATCTGACATTTTGTTTTTAATGAAAATGTCAATTTTAATGTATATAGTATATAATAAAATTGATTTTTCATTCAAAAAGTATCGATTTTGAATATATTCGCATCACGGAAAGGCCCTGTTTCTATATATATATATATATATATGAATTCTCGTAGCATGTTTACCATGGAAAACAGGAAGGAACTTTTTGATACACTCGGATTTTTTTAAATCCATTTAGATTTCAAATTCATTTTTAAATTAGAATTCTTTAAACTATTCAAAGGTTAATATACATTATGTTAAAAGAGTGATTCAATATATACGAATTTTTTTTTTTAAAAAGACCTTTATTATTAGTTTGTAAAATTAAAAATTTAAATTTAAAAATGTTTTTCAAATTTATATGAGTATATTGAGGGTAAAATAAATTCTAATGATATATAAAATTTAGATATGTTTTTAAATTTTTAACTGTGAGCAATTCAAAACTAATGAGAAATTTCCTTTCTTCCCTCATCTTGTAATTCTACTCGGCAAAACGCCTCTCTACAATAGTGAAGCGACGTATAAAAATTTATACAACACAATGCATGTGGAAGGGTGCTTTCTCCAACATAATTTCTTGCATAAGAAAAAAAATTATACTACATCTATATACATATATATAGATATTTTGTTAACGATCTTTTAATTCAGGAACCATATGTTGAACTTAGTATGAGTGCATTATAAAACTGGGTCCCATGCCATGAATTGAGCATGTGGTGGCTGATTTTTGAATATGCCACAAAATTCAAAGTTTTAAAGGTCAAAAAGGTGCTGTGGTAGCTGATTTTTAAATTCCATTATCGTCCTGAAGGCGGTTTTTTAAGAATTCAACTCTAATGGGTAGTGATTTGATGCTGACATGAATTAATTTCAACTCATTCAAATCGGCTTTAAATTTTGAAACCAAATTGCTATTGGATGCAATAACTTTCGGTGCGAAAATTGATAGTTATACATTATAATGAGTGAAGGAAAAAAAATTATCGAAGTGCAAAGAATCTTGAAACAAATAGTAATATCAAATAGAACGTCAGACGTTGAAAAAAAAAAAAAAATCTATTGCAAGCTTTAATATTATTCAACCGAAAATTTAAATGCTTGGGATTGGAATTGGATCATCCTGATAAAATGTCAAAATCTTCACGTGTGAAGCCACTGCTAATGGTGTTACGATTAAGTGGGTCCAACAATGACGTGTTGGATTTTGGACTTGGTTTGGTGGCTGGAGGAGGATCTTCCTTGTACTCAACCCTATCAACGACACTCCCTCCCTCGTTAGATTCTTTTTGGCGGCCAACAAGAAAAACCCCAAACCCAACCCAACCCAAGGTTTGATTTGGTTTAGTTGTGGTTGTAGACTTATAGGCCTATAGGCTTTAAGACACTTTTTTTTTTTTTTTTTTTTTTTCTATGGTAGACGACTTAGACTCTAGTTGAACAATAATGTAAACTATTATGTCAATATGGACAACATATTATCTACTACATTTATTACCGAATAGGATGGTTACTTTTTTATTGGACTGTATTTAAAATTCTCATATCCATATTTGAGTTTTTAATAATTTTTCAACCAATATATTAACACATTTTATCACACAATGTTTAAAAAAAAGGATTTGGTGTGATCCTCTTACTCATATTTAAGTTATTAATAAATTTTCAATTAATAATATACATAATTTGCTTGGCCTGTTTGGTAAACAATTTGGTTTGGTGAATACATTGCTTAATTTAATGCCTTTTATGTTAATGTATTGCTTGGTTGTGGTGTATACAATGTTTTAACCACGTATACCTAAATGCACCTTCAATATCTTTACTTTATCTGACTCCACCCATGTGGTGGTCAGTGGGCCTGGCCCACCTCCACAACCCCACTTTTTTTCAGCTTTTCTTTTCACCCTCTTCGCACTCTCTCTCTCTCTCTCTCTCTCTCTCTCTTTGCTTTTTTGATCTAACTTCGATTTCCGGGAAAGTGCTACACTTCCATTCCCTCTTCTCCTTCACACTACCATCCAAACACTCCCTTATCCCACGTCAACATTGAACAATCTTTCTTCTGTTCCCGCAATTCTTTACCAAATCTTATCCTGCGCACCCCCTCTGCACCGCTTGCTTATTTTAGACTCTTCTCGTGCCTCTATGCGTACTTTAAAATCCCTACGCATCCGCGGCGCATTCTAGAATTCCCACCTCCAACTAACTTTTTTGGGACAGCATCCTACACGTGTCCTTTTACTGATCGTCCACGTCATTTCTATGTCTTCTTCTTTCTTCAGCTAGCTTTATCCCGTCTTCCCTCTCTCTCTCTGTCTGCAATTTTAGGGTTTCTATTTTTTTGTTTCTCTCTTAATTCTTGCTTTGGCTATTGAGTTGAGAAAAGAAGTACGATAATCATGGGGTCGATCCCCGATCCCGGCGAGTTGACTGAGTTGACTCCGCCGAGTTTCGAGGAGTTTCAGAAGCAGACGTCTCTGATGACAAGCTGTACTTTACTGTGGAAGGAGCTCTCGGACCATTTCTCTTACTTGGAGCAGAACCTCCTGAAGAAGTCTGAGGCACTAAAGCGCAAAATCCAAACCCTAGACAGCGAGACCAAGGAAGGTCTCAGGGAGCTCGAGAAGCGCGAGGTCACCATCGGAGACAGCGTCGGCATCGCTCTCGGCAAGGTCGAGATGAGCAAAGAGGCCGCACTCGGGGCCCTAAAAAAAGGCTTGTCCTCCTCCGCCAACGATAATGGAGAGGTCGACGACGGCGAGGGTTTGCTGCTGAAACTGAAATCGTTTTGCCTGAATATGGACGCCGGAGAGTTCTGGAGGTTCGTGACCGGAAAAAAGAAGGAATTGGATGTGCTGAGAGCTCAGATGCCTCTGGCCCTGGCGGAGTGCGTCGATCCGGCGAAGTTTGTACTGGAAGCGATATCGGAGGTTTTTCCGGTGGATAAGAGGGCGGAGAAAAGCGATAAAGGGAATGACTTGGGTTGGGCTTGTGTTTTGGTGCTGGAGTCCCTCATTCCGGTGGTGGTGGACCCGGTAATCGGAAAATCAAGGCTTTTGGTGACGCCGAGCGTGAAGGAACGCGCCAAGGACATCGCTGATACATGGAAGGCTAGCTTGGAAGAGAGAGGAGGTATCGAGAACGTGAAGACGCCGGATGTTCACACTTTTCTTCAGCATTTGGTGACCTTCGGTATTGTGAAGAAGGAGGACGTGGATTTGTACAGGAAGCTCGTGGTTGGTTCTGCATGGCGGAAGCAGATGCCCAAGCTCGCTGTTTCGCTTGGCCTCTCTGATAAAATGCCAGGTCTGCTTGCTTCGTTTTTCTTTCGCTTTCTTTTTTTTTTTATTTTTTTTTTATTTTTTTATTTTGTTTGTGTTTTGTGTTTTTTTTTTTTTTTGGGGGGGGGGGGGGGTGGTTAGCAAAGAAAATAATGTCATTTCATGCTCAGTTTCTCATATTAGTCCCCCAAATTGACTGAACCATCATCTATTGAAGCAATAATTTCTATGTTTGGTAGATGGCAGTAATGTTTTAAGCTGTATCTGTGAGTTTATTACAAATCTGTGTTATTTTTCACATTAAAAACCTTTATGTGCTTGCATGTGACTGCATAAGAGTGTCTTTGATCTGAGCACTATAGAATGGCTAAGTGTTTTGGCTAGTGATTAGTAATTCTTTTTTTCTTTTTTCAATCTATTCTTCTGCACGGCTATTCTGTGGGATTATATAAGCTAATATGAAAGTTAGGATGCGTCTTTGTGGTTAATTATTTTTAGTAACGTATGGCTGTATATTTTATGGTTTTGACTAAATTAGTTCATGGTCTTGCAGTTTCATTCCAAGTAGGGAACTAGGTGGATTAAAGTACGGTTTGACATTTTCAAATCGCTTGTCATCAATGATGCATATTAGTTAAGGAGCAATGTCTAAGTGGGCTCTGATAGAACATAGAATTTAAGAAATTGTGCATAGCACATAATGGAGTTCTTTCAATTTGAGAGAAACACGTGTTAACTGTGATGTTATGATGTTGAATGTAGCTGGCATTGAGTTTTGTGTCGGTAATGTGATTAGTATGGATTACCTTTATTCTTTATGATACTCTATGCTTAGAGTTTTAGTTATACAGGTATCAGGCATGCTCAGAGTTATACAGGTATACTTGGAAGTCCAGCATTGCCCATGTGAATTCATGATTTGGTGGATCGGAATTGTTTTTATGATTGAGAAAGTTATAAAAGAATTTATTTTTTTGGGGATGAGAGAATTTTGGTTGGAAGTATAATCAGCTTTATGGTGGAGTTATGCCTTGGTTTTTCACAGCAGTAGTGAGGCAACTTCAGATAATAGCTGGTTTGGGATTTTATTAATTAAGCAATTTATTTCTCACATGTCCTGAAACATTGTTAATTTTAAAGAAATGCTCAATACTCCCTGCTATTTGTCATGTGGGATGAATTTGTTTCTCTTTAGGGTGAAAGGAACTGGTGGAAGATTATTCACTCAATTGTATTTGTGTTGTCAGCGTATTATGCTATGATGAAGCGCTTTCACTATATATTTCTGCTCGAAATTTTAAGGAACACAAGGACCACAACTGTTGTGGTTTGGATTATTGGCAGGTCCATGGTTGGAGCCGCATTTGATGATTATCTATCTTCTTGGGGACATATTAAATGTTTTATGCGAGAAGTCTACTTGGTGTTGATGTTTTGTGACATCTAAATATCCACAGTTATAGTCTTCAGTTAACTTTTAATGCTTTTGTTATGTGATTAATGTGTTTAATATTATATTGGTTTTGCTATAATTTAGCATTTTCTTCCTTGCTTTAGAAGGCATGGTCTGCTATAATTATCATGAGGAGGAAGGGCAAATACTAGAGTTTGTAATGTTTTTGAGCTGTTTTGTTTGCAGACATGATTGAAGAATTAATCAGCAAGGGGCAGCAGCTTGATGCTGTACATTTCACTTATGAAGTTGGTCTTGTGGACAAGTTTCCTCCAGTACCCCTGCTGAAGGCTTTTCTGAAAGATGCTAAAAAGGTTGCAGCTTCCATTTTGGAGGACCCTAATAATGTTGGCCGAGCTGCTGTATGTATTCCCTCATTACATCCTTCTCTTTATCCTACTAATTACTATAAACTTGTGACTTCTAAAATTATTTTTTCTTTTTGTTTCTTGATTTTGCAAGGTTTGAGTTCTGAGTATGTTTTTAGGAGTAGTGCTTTCAGTGTCACTGCTACATATCAGTTTAGGCATAGGTTGACTGTTACTTATATTGTTTAAAGGAAAAGTAGCAATGATTAAAAGGCTTTGGGATAGTGAAAGGGAAACAATGTCCGCTAGATTCATCCATAATCTGGTAATGATGCAGGGGATTTGCATGTTGGTGTTATATTCTGTTTTTGTCTTTAGATAAATGCTAATTTGTGTACGAGGCAAACTGCTAATGTTGTCACTTCCATGTGTCGTGCAATATGATTGGTTCTCTGAAATCGAGTCAAGTGATAATACATATGTAGTAGAATTATAAGTTGATGATTACATTTGAATAATTAGTATGGTTTTTTTATAATCTTCCACAGCAACTAGCTGGCCGTAAAGAGCAGTCAGCACTCCGTGCTGTCATCAAGTGCATAGAAGAGTACAAACTTGAGGCACAGTTCCCTCCAGAAAATCTCAAGAAGCGCCTTGAACAGCTAGAGAAGGTCAAGACAGAGAAGAAAAGGCCAGCTACAGTCCCTGCCAACAAACGAACACGAGCTAACAATGGCGGCCCCATGCCTCCTGCCAAGGCTGGCCGTTTGGCAAATGCATATGTATCTTCATTCCCCGCGGCTCCTGCATTCGTCAGGTCTCCTTCGCATGCTCAATACCCTGCTCCAGTTCCTCCATACCATTCACCACCCACCATGTATGGCAGCAGAAGCCCACCGGCCAATCCTTATGCATACTCACCTGAGGCGGCCCCCCTAGCTGGTTCATACCCAGGAGCTCCCATGAACTATCCTGCATATGGGGGTTATGGAAATGGCATGGCACCAGCTTATCAGCAGGCTTACTACCGATAGACATGACTCGCTGAATTGAAGATGGTAACCACTGATATGATGACCCCAATCTTATCTGCTTTTCCAATGGCTTGTTTGTAATCACTAACCTTTTAATGGTAGCGATGATCTGTGTGTTAATCATAATATTTTCCTGCTTCTTGTGGGAAGCTGTATTTCTAATGTTGATCAAACTCTAGTTACTAGGTTATTGTGGAAAGTAATTAGGATGACCGCAAAAAAACACTAAGGTACGACCCATGTTGCTCTGTTTAGCTGTAGAAAGACTATTCTTACTTTTCTGTAATTGTTGGTTCTCTCTTCTTTCTTGGTTGTGTTTGAATCGAAACAAATGCCATCGGAATTTTTACTGGTCCTTGGAACTTTTAGTGGCAACAATACTTGGTCAAAACCTGATGGTATTTGATTCCATTTGAGCACCTCAAGTTTCATTTTGCCTCATCGAAGTCGAGTAGTATTGTGAATGACTTAGTTACTAGTTTTAGGTCATTTCAAATCCTTTCTACGTTTTTATTTTTATTTTTTATTTTTTATTTTTTTATTTTTTTATTTTTTATATAAATAATTTTTTATTATTATTATTTTTTATCACAAAATCCTTTAACTATGGAAGTTGTGAAGTTTTTCCCCACATACACTTTTTCAAGTAGGCCTTCTGCAGTTTTGGGCATATGATTGAGAGAAGTAATTACTTGAATAATTATGTAATAATACTAAAGTTGGAATTCTAGGGTGGTTTAATTAAGTTCGTAAAGTTGCATGCTTCATTTTTTATTTTTAGGAATAGAATTATAAAAATTGTTTGTCAGCATGAATTGTTAATCACTCCTTTTTTCGGCTGAATGATCACTCCATGCATCAAAGGCATTCTCCAATTCTAACCATTTTCAAGTAATAATAACCATAACGATAATGTTTTTTTTTTTTTTTTTTCTATTTTCAGAAAAAGATAGATGACTAATTGGGGAAGCTGAAAATCCAAAGGAAACATAAGCTCTCCGGGATAGCCTTTGTTTCCTTCTAAAATTTATGTTCTTCAGCAGGGCTTTATAAACAAGTATTCTTTATCCACTTTGGTAAAAAACTCTTCTGGAAGGCTGAAAACTCTTAAAATCTTGTTCAAATTCTTTCTAAGCAGTTATGAATCTTAAAAACAAGAAATAGCTTATTAAAAATCATACCAAAGGATGAGGAAGGAAGAGCAAATAGCCACCCTTGCACTAGCCAAACATAACAGCTAGCAACGCTGCTCAGGCACACAATACTTAATTAGGCCCATAATTATGGCCCAATAAATATTTTGGTTATTGTATAATTTGGTTGTTGGTTATATGCAGAAAATATAGTGTGGAATTTAGTATCGGCTGTGGTTCAGTCCCTTTACTCTACATTGTCACTTGGTCCAGACTATAAGCCCAATTCAAAAGTACGGGCACACAATCCATCTATTGGGTGTAGTGACGTTGTGAGCTCAGGATCACAACTTAATTGGGCCCATGAGTACGGCCCAATACATTTTTTGGTTATTGTATAGTCATGTTGTTTGCCTATGCAGTACATATAGAGATGTATTTAGTGTCGGCCAAGATCGGTCCCTTTCCTCTACATTGTCACTTGGCCCACACTATAAGTCTAATTCATAAATAAAGATACACAATTTTTCTAGGGGGTGTACACTTAGGCTGTTGAGCTCAGGACCAAAATAATTAATTAGGCCCATAATTAGGGCTTAACATATTATTAGGTTACTGTATAGTCATGATGTTGGTGTATGCAGTTAATATAGATATGTATTCAGTATAGATAATCCAACGCTTATCAAAATTTTTTATTAAAATTTTGGTAAGCAATAAGTTGGTATTATGCTATTGGTTTTTCCGATTGCAGGGATCAATAATCTATCAACCATTGCCATATTATTATTTATCAAATTTTTGGTTTAAGTGTTTACCGATTTAGTATGGTCTGTGGTTCAGTCCCTTTACTCAAAAACGCAGGTACACAATTTGTCCAAGGGGTGTACAGCCACCTTGTTGAGCTCAGGATCACAGTAATGATTTATAGGCCCAAAATTGTGGCCCAATACATACTTTGCATACTGTTTAGTCTCGTTGCTTGTCGGTGTGGAATTTAGTTTGAGCCGTGGATTAGGCTCTTTACATTGCCACTTGGCCCATAGTTTAAGTACAATTTAAAAATACAGGTAAACAATTATCGATGGGGTGTATTATTTAGTTGTTGAAATCGGGACCACAATAATTGATTAGGCCCATAATTACGGCCCAATACATATTTTAGTGACTGTATAGTCACGTTGTTGGTGTATGCAGTAATTATAGAGATTCATTTAGTATGGGCTGTGCCTCAAACCCCTTTATTCTACATTTTTACTTGGCCCACAGTATAAGCCCAGTTCAAAAATACAGACACACAATTATCATGGGGTGTATAGTTACCTTGTCGGGCTCAAGATCACAATAATTAACCAGGCCCATAATTATGGCCCAAAAAATTTTGGTTGCTGTAGAAGTCACATTGCTGGTGTATGCAGTAAATATATGGGGAATTTGGCCCAATGCCCTCTTTAGAAGGATCATAACGATATATACTCTTGTATTGGTGAACTTTTTTGTTTTGCCCTTTAATATCCATTACACCTTTAAAAAAATTTCAAAAGACCTGCATGTTCTTTATTTTAGATCTAATACAAGGTTATCTTCTCGCTTCTTGTTATTTATTCTTTGCTGCTTTAGACATACTTGAATGGTGAATCGGAAGAATCTGGGTTTTTAGCAAATGGGGGTTTTGTTTCGATTGTACTAGGATTTGTGGGTGTTTTTAAGTTTTTGACGTTGCTCACCAAGGTTTCTTTTGAAAAATTTGCATTGAGGAGGTCGGAGAAGCAATTGAATGTTCTCTTTGGGGCTTTGGGAGTCATAGCTGGGAATATGATTTGCTTCCTCATTAGTCCTTTGGTTCTGGATTTCAATTTTGGTCCACTTGATGGTTTTGGTAGATCTTCAATTGCTGTTTTAATGGGTTCCTTAGTTGGTTTTCTATTTATGCTTGCAACGAAAAGTTTATCTTTTTACAGGTAAGAAACAAAAATAAAGATTGCATAAAAAACTCAGAAGATGTAAAAGTATTACAGTTCGAATCTGATTATTGTAAAGCTGCCTCATCTTTTTAGAGAAAGCAAAAAAAAAACTCAGAAGATGTACAAATATTGCAGTTTGAATCTGATTACTACGTAAATCACAAGGACACTATTCAATCTATACATATGTGAAACAACACAATTTGAACAGAATCATCCTATATGGGCAGACTAGATTCATTTTACATCAAAACCGGATGCTTCTGCAAGATCTGACAACTCTTGTTCACCACTCAAAACCTGCAAGAAACACCCATCTTTGATGAGAAATGGATGAATTTCAAAGGGCGAGAAAATAAAATGTCGGGAGGGGAGAAACTCCAATGGCAATTTCATCTTCTCCAAATTGAGTAATCAGTAAAATCCAATGAATGAATTTTAATGCTTTCTCACCTGCCCATTTATCACCCATGTTGGGAAACCTTCAATTCCAGCATCTGCGCATGCCTTTAAAATTTTGGTTCCTTTCTTATAACCATCAGGGAAGCATTCAACATAATTCAACAGTTTTGCCGCCTCACTTCCAAACATCTGCATTCAGTGTCACCATGCAAATACCATAATGTAGCAAGTAATTCATTTTTTGCAAACAAAACGCACAAAAGATGATCAATGTCAATACAATTACCAATTTTTCAATTGTATTAACCTCATGGTTCAAATCAGCTTCTAAAACAAAAGTTACAAAGCGCAGAGTTACCTGTTTTTGTTCTAGGTAGTGTGAACACCAGAAAGCCCCATACATTTTAGCACCAATTGATTGCAGATGCTTTGCAAGAGAAAGAGCAAAAGGACTTGATGGTGATGTTATCTCAGTTGTAAAATATGTCAATTCAATTTCAGCCAGACTGACCAAGAAATGAAACAAGGGAAATAAGTCACTGAAAATGTCTTATACATTATAACCATATTTAAAATTATTATTTAAACATTAATGACAGCATAACAATCACCAATTTTCTCTAATCTATCAGCATTCTTGTATAGTTTACATTTTTATTATCTATACTGTTTTATTTCATTTGAAATTTATAAAATTCTTTAAAATAAAAAATTGGGTTCTTGACATCTTAGGATTAGGAAAAACAGGAAAAGCAATGTTATAAGTGGACATAGTTGAATAGCCTGCCATTATACTAGCTTCAAGTCGCACCCTGATGAATAAAGTAACTAAACCCCTATATTGCAGATTCAAATAGAAAAAAATCACTGAGCAGAGAGAGAGAGTAATTACCTTGAGGGCACAGCTGTAAACCCACCACTTTCTGTATCTGTTGCAACCCAAAATCCTATAATACAAACATGAACGGAGTACATAGTTATTTTTACTACGACATAAACACTTTGTTTTGTAAGTTTTTGGTAAATACAAAGATAAAAAAACATGAATACACCGAACAAATAGTTTACCTTTTGAGTGATGAAAAATAAGCTGAATAATAGAGAGTAGATAATAGACAGTAAGACCATGACACTCCCGTAAATTCAATGCTTAAAATGTACAGGAAATACGCACTTGAAGCAGCCATGAAGGTCATAGTTCATACCCTATTCTAGATAATAGGGTTGTATGTAATAGTTATATCCTACATACTCTTTTCTGTTTTTGTAATTTTCGTGTCTCTTCATAAGGAAATTTTAAGTAATCAACTTGGAGCTGTGCCTTTTTGATGAATGTTTTCTTGTTACTTTTTCTGCCTTTTATGTAAAGCCCTTCACACGGTGCTGACTTAAACATTCAGGATCTGTTTTGTTGTTACAGCTTGTATTTATGTATATGAGGACAAAAGTGTTCAAATACTAACTCATCTCCATGTCATGGTCTATTGTCCTTATCGTCTTTAGCTTATTCTTAAGTGGTTCAAAGGGTGACTGATAGTGAATTTGGCAACTCCTCTGTGTGTACCTATCTCCATCCCTCCCATACTTGTTCAATGGGTTAAGCATTTTGCAAATTTAGGTTATTTCACTTGCAAATTTAGGTAATTACTGAAACCCCTATGGTTATCATATTTTACCAATTTTTTGGCCCCCACAAGTCCATTAATGTGTGTTAAATGCAACAACATGCAAAATATACATTCTTCAATGATCCTAAAGAGAAAAAATCCCAAAAGTTCTGAAAAAGTTCTCAAATTGGCACAAAAATTTGATTACTGTAAGGCCTTCGGTAATTACGATGAAACCTACAGTACTCAATTTGTAGTTGCTGAAAAAATTACTGTAGGTTTCATCGGTAATTACCGAAACCCCTATGGTAATCACATTTTATCAATTTTTTGGCCCCCACAAGTCCCCTAATGTATGTTAAATGCAACAACATGTAAAATATACATTTTTCAATGATCCTAAAGAGAAAAACCCCCAAAAGTTCTGAAAAAGTTCTCAAATTGGCACAAAAATTTGATTACTATAGGGCCTTTGGTAATTATCGATGAAACTTACGGTAATCAATTTGTAGTTGTTGGAAAAATTATCATAGGTTTCATCGGTAATTACCGAAACCCCTATGGAAATCACATTTTACCAATTTTTTGGCCCCCACGAGTCCCCTAATGTGTGTTAAATGTAACAACATGCAAAATATACATTCTTCAATGATCCTAAAGGGAAAAAACCACAAAAGTTCTAAAAAAATTCTCAAATTGACACAAAAATTTAATTATCATAGGGCTTTCGGTAATTACCAATGAAACCTACTGTAATCAATTTGTAGTTGCTGAAAAAATTATCGTAGGTTTCATCGGTAATTACCGAAACCTCTATGGTAATCACATTTTACCCTTTTTTGGCCCTCACAAGTCCCCTAATGTGTGTTAAATGCAACAACATGCAAAATATACATTCTTCAATGATCCTAAAAAGAAAAAATCCCAAAAGTTCTGAAAAAGTTCTCAAATTGACACAAAAATTTGATTATCGTAGGGCCTTCAATAATTACCGATGAAACCTACAGTAATCAATTTGTAGTTGCTGAAAAAATTATCGTAGGTTTCATCGGTAATTACTGAAACCCTTATGGTAATCACATTTTACCAATTTTTTGGCCCTCACAAGTCCCCTAATGCGTGTTAAATGCAACAACATGCAAAATATACATTCTTCAATGAACCTAAAGAGAAAAAAACCCCAAAAGTTCTGAAAAAGTTCTCAAATTGGCACAAAAATTTAATTATCGTAGGATCTTTGGTAATTACCGATGAAACCTACGGTAATCAATTGGTCCTTGCTTAAAAAATTACCGTAGGTTACTTCGGTAATTACCGAAACCTTTATGGTAATCACATTCTATCAATTTTTTGGCCCCCACAAGTCTCCTAATGTGTGAAGTCCCACATCGGTTGGAAAAGGAGAACGAAACACTCCATATAAGTGGGTGTGGATACCTTTCCCTTGAGAGGCCTTTTAAAACCTTGAGAGCTGGGTTGTAAGAGGATTTCCCAGGTCCAAAGAGGACAATATCTCATGCGGGTGGTCTGGGCTGTCACATAATGTGTGTTAAATGCAACAACATGCACAATATACATTCTTAAATGATCCTAAAGAGAAAAAACCCTAAAAATGGTCAAATTGAAATTACTGACAGGGCTTCGGTAATTACCGATGGAGCTGCCGGTAATTTTTCCAGCAAACAATGGGACTCCTAATATGGATTACTGATGGTTGCATCAGTAATTACCGATGACCCATTGTTAATCAACTTTGGGTGAAATTTTCTAAGTTTTTCCAAACTTTTTGTGGATTATATGTTGAGGATTATTAATAAAGCTAT
This sequence comes from Ziziphus jujuba, assembly GCF_031755915.1. Taxonomy (NCBI): domain Eukaryota; kingdom Viridiplantae; phylum Streptophyta; class Magnoliopsida; order Rosales; family Rhamnaceae; genus Ziziphus; species Ziziphus jujuba. The sequence goes on along the minus strand of NC_083381.1, from coordinate 26,605,130 downwards.
ATTTTGCATGTTCTTAGTGGAAACATACATTATCGAAGTTGTCAGATTGAATTGTGATGATTTGCTTTGAAAATACATGACAAATTGAAATTACCGATGTAACCGTCGGCTTTGGTAATTACCGATGCACCATCAGTAATCAACTTTATTTGGAATTTTCCCACTTTTTCCAGTCTTTTTATAGATTCTTTTGTTGAATATCATTAATAAAGTTAGATTTAGCATGTTATTGGTGGAAACATACATCATCGAAGTTGTCGGATGGACAATTGTAAATTACCGATGGTGCATCGATAATTACTGAAGAAAACTATCAGTAATTTTTTCAGCAAGCACATAGGCTCATACATAATAGTTCTTGCCATACTATTATTTATTTATTTATTTTTTTTGTTGACAGCAAACCATCAAATATACCATATATATTGAAAAGGCTAAAATATAAATATAAATATTTAGACAAACATATGTATATAGGATATAAATATAAATACTACCAACAACACAGTGGCCAAAAAAATATTTAATGATGACATACTCATTAATTTCAAATTAAGAGAAGCATGACAAAAACACCTTGGAAACATTAACAAATTTTGAATATAATTTTATATCACACAAGATAGATGTAGTATGCAAATAGAAAAAATTACAAATTGTTTGTGAACTAATCTCGAGATAAAAAATGACTTGCAAACAGGTAGTGGATAAAGAAATAAGCTGCCTGAAGAACACCAAATGCAGCTAGCCAGCTCAGAGAGAAGGACTGAAGTAACTTGGCAACACAGTTAGACATCCAGTTTACATTACCAAGATTTGTCAGTTGCCTGGCCATGCCCACTCTAGAACAACAAACCAAGCCAAGGTATCCCATGCTAATATCTCACTTAAGCAATCATTCCAATCAAGGACTCCTAACAAAAGGATTATAGATAAACCAATCATTGCAGCTACAACTTTTGCTACACCAAGATCTTCTTTGCAAGCATACCAAAAATACATGGTAAATCAGAAATATAAGAAAAATGGATGTATATTCTCAACAAATAGCATACATATTATGTATGACACAATAAAAATTGTGCAAATACATTATCGAGTGCAAGTAGTTGACTTCCATTCAATTTATGGTCATTTTAGCAGGCATGACATGGTGGAACCTAGTACAGAAGATAGTGGCAATTTCAGTTGCAAGTTTTACAATGCAGAGAATTTTAGATAGCTAAAGAGAGAGTACTCTAGAAATTTGGGTGCTTTAGTTGAATAAGAGATAAGTGATGCCCATATATCAATCTTCATAAACACTAAGATCCTGGAAACAAAACATCCTGGAAATGAAGATCCTTATACAGAATAATTTTAGAATTTGGTGGGAACTAAATTGTCTTTTCCATTCAATGGAAATTATTTCTATTGATTTGTTACTGATGAACCACTATTGCCCTCATGGTTCCATGGACTACTATTGATTTGTGCAGAATGACTCTACCTGATGATTTCAACATGCTCAATTGCACCACAATAAGTGAAAAAAATCATAAACATCCTTTTCTATTGCTTTTGGAGATCAGCTTGTAACTTCTGCAGATAACCACCCGTGTACATTGCTTTTTAAGACTTACAAAAAGTGGAATTGAGTGAACCAGAGAAAAAGAATTTAAAATAATAGGAAAAAATACAACCAAAAACCAGATTATATAATTATATATAGCAAAATGTATCATAAATTTAATGTTAACATTTCATGGTGACAAACAATGGCATTGTTTAATCCTTTATCTTGAATGAAGAAGACCATGTTTTAGAGGAAGAAACAAAAAGGATAAGGGAAATGTCAGAAGCTGATGAAAGACATTATCATATAATTAGGATGACCTTGCTTTGTGTGACAATGCTCTTGTTAATTCCAACCAATTTAGTGACCGCTTGGAAGGCTCATATGTAGCATCTTTATTCAAAGTCTTAATAATCAAACCCTCACAACTGTAAACTACGATCAATTAAGATTATAAATAGTGCAATAAATCAATGATAAAGTATGTGGGAAAAAAAATAATAATTATACACTAAGATGCAACTAGCAGTGAAAAATTAATTACAAATATTCTAGACTAAATGTAATTCATAGAAACTAATGCAAACAACATAAATTCGTTTGTGGTTCTCATCATTGGTGAAAAGAACTTCTACACAATTAGCATCACTTATGCCATCCAAACGCAGGATTACCATATTTACATAATTAAAATTGTTTCATCCAGTACATCATGTTTGGAATAACTAAAAAGTGAATACCTTGCATCAACAGTAGCATCAAGAAACTTCTATATTTCATCAATATCATTCGATGTTATTGTCGTAGCAAACTGAAAATATCCAGCTTCTTCCTCAAAAGACTCATAAAGACACTGCACAAGGCAAAAGATGCACCAGTTAGAATGCATCAAGTTTCACTAATTTTAAGATGCTATACAAACCCAGCAGACTAATACAATCAGCATGTAATTAGCAAATAAATATTCAAAAACATGCAATCCACAATGAGAAAATAAAATAAAATAACTTATGCTGGTACGTAGTTCTTGCAATCAATAATTTTTACTACAAATGTCCTATAGCTACGTTAATATTGATACTGAAGTAAAATAAGTGAACTTGTACGATGCATTGATTGCCTTACATCTCGTTTCCAGCTGATTTGTCTACATGGCATGCTTTGGCCAATGTACATTTGGAATAGGAGTTCTAGTAGGTCTATAAAGATTTGGAGTCGCTAGTTATGCACATATTATATGTTCATGTATGGGATGGAACATATATATATATATATATATATTAGAAGCAATATAATATATGGATTTAGATATTTCATTAACCCTATTTAGATATTCCAGAGCCCCACTCTCTTCAAGATCTGTTCAATGCTAAATATATATATATATATATATATGACCTTTATAAAAGTGTGTATAATATGTTCTTAAATTCAGAAGATATTTTGTCGTGCAAAGAGGTTTGATCAAGAACGGCACTGTAGATGACAGTATATACATATATATACATATATATATATATATATATATATATATATATATATATATACATATATATATATATATATATATATACGGAAATTCTATGGTGAGGACGGTCCGCATGAGAACCGCAGTATTAGTGGCGGTTTTTCATAGTATTAACGATGGTTTTTTAGAAAATTGTCACTAATACTATGAAAAACCGTCACCAATACTATGGTCCGCATGAGGACCGTCTGCACCATAGACGAACTGTATATATATATATATATATATATATATATATATATATATGTATTTATCAATATAAATATATATAAGATACTAGAGGAGTGATCTGAAATAATTCTACTACATTGTAATCAAAGAGAGTTCTGTTTACATTTTAAAACATAAAGTTTGAATAATTTATGCACAATTCATGTTGGTAGAGGCATGAGGATCATGTATGTGTATTTGTGCCTCCATTTATGTAATACAATATATAAGTATGAGATGGAAATGTAAATCCAGCTGACAGGTTAAATTTGTTTTAACATAATAGATAGTTGATTTGAAATACATACATCATCAACAAGCAATCCTTTGACAAAATGGCACCATAGATGTTGGTAATCAAAATTGTCAGTAAAAATGATTAGAACCTCTGGGGAGCAGATGTCAATGTAGCAATCCTACAAATGAGAAATTTTGTAAGCATAGATTCAAGATTCAATCAAAATAAGAAATGACATGCCCATGGAAAAAATATCCATGTCTATCACACATACCAAGACCTTAACTCTCAAAGACACTTTGGTACATAAAGCCATAGGAAAAGGAAGGAAGCGAACAAAAAGGAAATTCTATCTTCCAATAATAGCATAGGACCTTCATCTGTCCCAACTCAATACAGCTTCCATTACTGTGTTCCAGTGAACCTAAAAATATACCTTATAGGTCCACCAATCAAATAGGCTTTAAAGAACAGATGGTGATCTGTAGAACTATTGTTTATCACAAAGTACAGGACCAACCACATAAAAGCAATTAATGAGGCAATCTAGTTGAACAAGCATACCTTAAAATGAATGCATAGGTCTGATCCCTTGGCTTTGAAAGCTGATTAAGATCATAAAAAACAACTTTAATAATAAATTTTCCAAAACTAAAACCATGTTTAACTAATCTAACTTCTGTTTAGACACTGAAGAAAATCCCTAGTAAAAAGCCTTGTTTTAGACCAAAATTTAATATAATTAACTAAGAAAAGTCAATATCTTTTGCTCAAAAATGCGAATTTGATATTTCAAAAAATTAACTTCTCTCCTCCCTTTTCCAAGATTTTCTCAGCGGCCAACAAAATTCTATAAATCAACAACGGCAATTAAAACAAAAAAAAAAGGATGGAAAAATTACTCACAGTTGGTAGGATTAGGCCCTCTTGAATACTTCATCTAAAAATTTATCATAAAAACATATATGGTTAAGAATTTAGAAAACTTGACAAAACTTAACTGCTAAAGTTTTGCATTTTTAAAACAAATTTTTGCTTCTTTTTCTTTTTTTTTTTTTTTTCTCTCCCTACTCAAAGTAAGAAAAGCAATAAAATTAAGAGAAAAAGATTAAAAGTATAGTAGAATTGAATCTAACCATGGATGATTCCTCCTGTTGCAGCTTCCAAAATAAACTTCCATTTGGCAAGTCCCTATGATAAAAACCAAGCCAAGGTTCTGACGATAGGATTCTAATTGTATTTTTCCATTTTGAAGATTTCTTGAAAAATCCAGGAAAGACCACACCATTAAAAGCAGACCCAGAAGAGGAGAAGGAGGAAGGACCCAGGAGTTTGCTGTAGATCTGCTCGCCAATCAGGTAGACGTTGATGATGGGACTTCGAGGCCAAAACCGAGAAGGGCATGGCTGGGCTAATTGCTGAACCTAGGATGCTTCCTCCACTTGTCTCTCTCCTAAAGAACTCTTGCTTCGCCACTCTCTCATTTTCCCTTTCCTCTTTTCGTTGGGCATTTCATGTGTATTTTTCTTTTTGATATTTGAAAAGGATAGTTTAGAAATATTAAAAAATAAAAAGACAAAACGAAAAATCTTGAAAGGAGAGGGATATATTTTATTAAAAGCTTTCAAATAGAGATATTGGACAAATTCCCCTAAATATATTGTGTATTTGGTATGGGCTGCAGATAGTCCTTTACATTGTCATTTGGCCCACAGTTTACGCCCAATTCAAAATATAGGAACACAATGTATGTCAGTGGGGTGGATAGTTATGTTGTTGAGCTCAGGCGGAAAATAATTAATTTGAGCCATAATAATGGCCCAATACATATTTTGGGTATTGTATTGTGTAGTCACATTGATTTTGTATGCAGTCCACATAGAGATGTGTTTAGTATGGGCTAATATCCTGAGTTCAGGCGGACAATAATTAATTAGGCCCATTATATTGGCCCAAATATGTTTTGGTGTAATGTAAGTCATGTTGTTGGTATATGTAGTAATTTCAGCAATGCGTTTAGTATGGGCCATGAATCAGTCCCTTTACTGAACATTGTCACGTGGCCCACAGTATCAGCCCAATTCATAAGACACAAATACACAAACAATTAATCTTTTTTTTTTTTTTTTTTTGTTTTTCGAAAAACACAAACAATTTATCTGTGGAGTGTATAGAACAATTCCATTTCAATGTTTTCTATGACACAACTCCACGATTTTGGTCGAGACTGAACGAGCTCTCTCCATCGGGTTTGTGATAAGAATATGGCGGAACAATAGCATCCATTGGTGGGTGGAGCTGGTCATTGGGTCATGTCCTTCACGCAAAATCAAAGTTAAATGCACAAAATCTCATATCTTTGCTACAAACCGAGGTATATATCCATTGTATACCAACTGTTTGATGTTTTGTCGCTAAGTACCTCTCTGCTTCGATCAAGTCTAGTCATGTCAATCCTTTTGTAATTCAAAACTTGGGTATCAGTACTCAATACCCATAGCTGGCTACCTTGTGGGTTTGATCACGACCGACCTGAACAATGTTCTCGAGGAGAGGAATGATATTAGCGTTGGCGTTGAAGCCTCATTTTCTTTCAGGAGTTTCTTGTTCTTGCTCCAATGCTTCTTCCACAGTTGTAAATAGGGAGGCTGAAGTAGTAACTCACTTTGTACCAGTTGCTTATTATTGTAGTAGACTTCATCTTTCTCCATTGTTTCCTGATGCTAAGCCTTCTTCAAATGGTTATGAAATTGAGCTTGTGGACCATGATGCTTGGCGGTTATCATCGGGTTTGGCACAAGCTTGGCAAGGAATGGACGGGGCTGCAATGGGAACAAGTTCGTTGTCTGAGGAAGTGGTTGATAATTGTTCCCAACCTGGTCAGGAAGACCCAGATTTTGATGAAATTGATAATATGAGAATTCGTGGCAATCTTTTCTATAAGCTTGATCGTGGTTCCAAAGAGTTTGAAGAGTACAGTTTCGACTTTCATCGTTATAAGAAATCTTTGAAGAAAAAGGATGATCCAAAGGAGAAGAAAAATGAAAGTCCTCGTCAAAATGTAGCTTCTGTAAGTGACAAACTACCTAAAGTTTTGAACAAAAAATCTGGCTTAATGTCTCCAATGGATGAAATAGAAAGTACTTGTGTTGGGAAGAAGAAGCTAAGGGCTCCCACTTTTAATCAGCTTACAGGTCCTTATCATGAACCTTTCTGCCTGGACATTTACATTTCGAAAGCATCTGTCCGTGCCTGCATTGTTCATAGAGCGACAAGTAAAGTTGTGGCTGTAGCGCATTCCATATCAAAGGACATGAAATTCGACCTGGCTTCAACTAGAGATTCAGTTGCTTGTGCTGCTGTGGGGACAGTTTTGGCTCAGAGAGCTTTGGCTGATGATATTCATGATGTGATTTACACACCAAGGAAAGGGGAGAGGTTGGAGGGCAAGCTTCATTTTGTGCTTCAGTCTATCATGGACAATGGCATCAATGTGAAGGTGAAGATAAAGCAAAGAAGACCCAAGAAACCTGGTCCTTCATCTTATTAGTTTAGCCTGCTTAGGAGCATGAATAGTTAAGTGCGTGGATTGTGGTTTTGTAGTTTTCATTTCTTTAACATACTTCTTGAAACATATTTTCTTCTTTGTAAGCTATGAATATAAAAGTAGAAGATTTTCTGCTTATCGTCAATATGCTGTTGAAATGAAACATTATACTCAATCTGTTCTCCTTTCCTTATTAACATTAACATGTTTAACTCCTGTTGCTTAGAACGGATTTTCTTTCACAGCCCCGCATAATAAACAATTCCAGATCAGCTAATGCAGTAGTAAAACACAAAAGTAATTAGACAAATTTTTGACTGTATATGTTAACAGACAGTACAAGTAACAACTAGTAAAGCAAAGTTTCATTCTACTCAACAAATTAGAATCCGATACAACGATCAAAAAGACCACCACCCATTTGGCAAAATCCAAAATTTAGTCATTAGCCGTAGCTAATTGCAGGGAGAGCAGCTCATCTTCAGGGATAGTCTTAATGCGACAATCCGACCGTGGATAGGCTGCACATAAAAGAGCATACCCGCGCTCCACAACATCATCACTGAGCATACCATCACTTTGATCAACCGAACCACTTATGAGCCGAGCTGGGCAAGTCATGCACACACCAAGCTTACAATCATGCGGCACAGACAAGCCAGAGTCCAATGCCTTGCCTAATATGGTCTCATCAGAGTCAACCTCAAGCTCTGTGGATTGACCCTGGTGCTCAATCACCACTTTGTAGGATCGGACAGTAAAAGATTTCCATGAGCCGGAGCGTGGCCGGCGACTGAGCTGAAAAGGAGCATAGAGCTTAGTGAGGTGCTTTTGTCTTGGGAAAGTGAACGAAGGAGATGGAGTGAAGTGAAGGGTTGCCATAGTGTTGTTTTGAGAGAGAGAGAATGAAAGGCAGTGTTTTTGTGAGAGAGCTTTGGGTTTGTGGCGTTGGAGAGGATAAGGTTTTTCTACAGTTTGTTAGGTGGATTAATTACCATATCACATTGCGGTGATGGCCCATATAACTGGTTGGATTCAACCCAACTGGAATATAAGGGAAAAAAAAAAAAGTGAAATGGTAAATGGGAATTGTCAACGTGTCTATATATGGCGGGTTGGGCTTCATAGATAGCTCTAGAGCTTGCATTTGTCAAAGCCAGATCGTCGTTTTCAACAGTGACATTGTGAAAGGTGGTTTCTTCCCCTTAATCTCTCACACAATCCGATGTTCGGTTGTTAATTGTTACTCTACACTCATTATTATTATTATTATAGATCTTGAAGCAACTATGATCGTTGTAGACTCTATGTATTTGTCCAATCTCTGTTTTTCAATTTTTTCTTTTCTATATTTTATTTTGTTTGAAGTGGTTTCGGAGCAAAAATGGTGACGTGGAGACGGGGCCAAATTCATTTATTGTGCTGATAATTCGGTTAATATATTTTACTGCATTTGCTATTTAAAAAAAAAAAAAAAAAACCTAGTGAGAGTGAGAAAATGATAATTCTTTTTGAATTATTAATTGGTTTCTTTTTATTCGGTTATTTTAATCGTTCTTTAATATTTGCGAGGTTGGAGAGTCTGTTTCGTTGATTGAACGAGGTTAAGGGTTGGATTAGGTTCTGTGGGGTGACGTTGTTTGGTGTACTCGGTTGTAAATATGATACCATCTTACTTTTTTTAATTTTTTTATTATTGTTTGTTTAAAATAAGAAAATAATTGTGTTCACCTGAAAGCCCATGTTTCAGTTCTCATTCCACTTTTTTTTTTTTTTTTTCCTTTTTTGGGTTTGTTCTCTATTAAGTAAAATAAATTCTTAAAGTTTTGTTTATTACTTTGTTGCAGTAGTCTGAAAAAAATATGGCAGTTGAGAATTCTAAAATAGCAAAGGATGTTACTGAAGTAAGTTACTCTCATGAGTATGTGTACTATGGTTTTCTAATAATTTGAGTAGTTTTCTTACTAAGATTACTAATCCCTGGTCTGTAGTTGATTGGTAATACTCCATTGGTATATCTCAATAAAGTTGTGGATGGATGTGTTGCACGTATCGCTGCCAAACTGGAGATAATGGAACCCTGCTCTAGTGTGAAAGACAGGTTGGCTTAATTTTTGGGTCATAGTCCTTTTTTCCTTTTATCGTAGTGATTATGATGGTTAGCATCGTCTGCATGGTGATGACCCAAAAACTGTGGGTGTTTCTTTTGATAATTTCGGGTACATCCTGATGAGCATTCTAATTTTCAGGATTGGTTATAGCATGATTACGGATGCTGAAGACAAAGGCCTTATCAAACCTGGAAAGGTTAGTTTACTTTCTACTAAGGAAACTGCTCGAATAGGGGGTTTTAATGTGAAGCATGTAGGCAATATAATGTGTATAGTTATATAGAAAATAAAGAAAGGCATCCCCTCAGTGCAGTTGGATTCTAGATAAATACACTGCCATTTTATTTATCCAGTAGCATGGTTTTGTTTTGAATTCCTTCAGTGGTGAAAGAAAGGTTACCCAGTTGCCTTTATTTGGAATGTTTTAACTCAAAACTTGAGTTGAATGTCCTCAATGATATGTGTGTAATGGGCCCATTAGACAGATTGGAGTCTGTAGAGAAAGTCCATATATTTTGGTTGTTTCAGTGATTACAAAATTAAAAGAGAAAAATGAAAAAACGAAAATTTGAGCTGTAAAATCCCCCTTGATTTTGACTGGTTAATATGTGTTTGCTGAAGAGTGTCCTCATCGAGCCAACAAGTGGTAACACAGGCATAGGATTAGCTTTCATGGCAGCAGCTAAGGGTTACAGGCTTATCATTACGATGCCTGCTTCAATGAGTCTTGAAAGAAGAATCATCCTCCGAGCTTTTGGAGCTGAGTTGGTTCTTACAGACCCAGCAAAGGGAATGAAGGGAGCTGTTCAGAAGGCTGAAGAGATAATGGCTAAGACACCCAATGCCTACATGCTTCAGCAGTTTGAAAACCCTGCCAACCCAAAGGTATTCAATCAATCGGTTCTGTGATGGATTCTGTAGGTGCTTCGAAACATTATGTTTCATATGTGTTATTATTATTGTAGATACATTATGAAACCACTGGACCAGAGATATGGAAAGGCTCAGGAGAGAAAGTAGATGCTCTAGTTTCCGGTATTGGTACAGGTGGTACTATAACAGGTGCAGGGAAATTTCTTAAAGAGAAGAATCCCAACATAAAGGTTAGCCTATTTTATTGTGAACATCAATTGTTTGTCAAGTCTGTTTCTTTGGCTTCTTTTAGGGAAGACCATTATCTTCCATTGATATGCGCCTTTATTGGAGTCAAATTCTCATTTGTTCTCTTTTTCCCCTTTAAATTTTTAGCTTTATGGGGTGGAACCAGCTGAAAGTCCTGTCCTATCTGGAGGGAAGCCTGGTGAGATATGCTGAAGCATTGCTCCTTTAAAATGATTTGCATTACTTACAGTCTTGAACCTGATATCTATTTATTCCAGTGATTTAAAGAACTAATGAAAAAAGATATAAACTTCAATTAAACCATGTAACTTTTGTTGCCTTAAAGTAAGGCATGAGTAAGTTTTCCTTCCATCAACGCTTGAAGTTAGTCGGTTGAAGTGGAGAATTTGGATGTTGCTCTGAATTATGAATTATGTAGTGAAATAGAGACTAATCAGAGTATTGCACAAAGGAAGTGCCAATTCTTTCACTAATTGGCTTGAGTTTGGTTGATATCCAGCGATCTATAATTTTATTCTGTCTGTTGCTGCTCTATGCCTTATAGCTTTTGCTGACACAAATTATTGTGCTTGGCTGTGTGTAAAGGTCCTCACAAGATCCAAGGTATAGGGGCTGGTTTCATCCCTGGTGTTTTGGAAGTGAATCTCATTGATGAAGTCATTCAGGTAAGGCTCAAGTGTTTGTGATCAATCTTATCAACCCAAATTTTGCAAGTTCTGCATAGTAATATCTATAATAGAAAACTCCAACACCAACAGGTAGCTAGACTTTTCAAGATAAAATGGGCATGAATCCATTTATATACTCATTCATTAGATATCGATAATAAATTTATTTGTTGCAGAAACTACTTTGAAACTCGCAAGCTTGGGCTAGTTTCTTTTGATTATTTTATACACGCATGTGCACACCCAAAAACTTGAGGCACAACTTTCCCACTCTGATTCTAGGAATTTTTCAGATATCAAGTGATGAAGCAATTGAAACTGCAAAGCTTCTTGCACTGAAAGAAGGTTTACTTGTAAGTTCTCAGCCTCTCGTAAGTCCAGTAACAATTTTCTGGATATTCTTTCAAGCTGACATCGATTTCGATGATGATAATTATAGTATAAATCAGTGTTGGTGCATTATTTCCTTCCTCGAACTTATAACTGCGGCATTCTGTTGCAGGTGGGAATATCATGTGGTGCTGCTGCTGCTGCTGCAATTAAGATAGCAAAAAGACCAGAAAATGCTGGAAAGCTCATTGTTGTAAGTTTGATCCTTTCCCCAAATATATTCTAGTTCACCTTATATTATAGTTACATTTGCACAATGAAACTTTTGGATTGTGTAGGGACCCAAATTCTTTTGGATTATCTCACAGCATTATATTTTTGTCCAGAACTTTGATTCCCGTGTCCTATACCATGGACAAGTAAATACTACATTCAATAGGCAAACTATTTTAAAACACTTTTTGACAGTGTCGTATCTATTTTATGCTGTTTCAAGTCTCCGCTTGAATGTCTTATCTTTTCTGTTAATTTTTCCGTCCTTATATCTGCAGGTGGTTTTTCCAAGCTTCGGAGAAAGGTATCTTTCCTCTGTACTGTTTGAGTCGGTGAGACGGGAAGCTGAAAACATGACTTTTGAGCCTTGAGCTCCTCTCTTGGTCAAAGCTTCTTTCATTCGCTAGACCACTGAATGTTTGATTAATCAACGGAATATTTAGAGAAAGTTTTCGTTTTTTGGTTCGGTTTTTTGCACTCCAAAATGAAAAGATCGATGAAAATTTTAGTTATGCAATAAGCATGCAAGTGAATATTTAAGATATTCAATATTTTAGGTTCCCAAGCTTCACTGTCTTCGTGCATGATAATGGCTTTTCCACATTTTATTATACGCTTTTACACTAATCCTGTACCAAAACGTTGACGTTAGAAGTTAGTCAGTTTTAAAGAGTCGAAATCAAAAAACAAAGTAGTTGTCCTGTATTATTGTTTATATTTGGACCAACTATAATCATTATAGCCTTTAATAGAACTTGGATCAGGGTAAAGTCGGGTCAATTTCCTTGAATTGTTGGCCTGTTCATTTGCAAAAGATTGCTGACCACTTGTTCAACAGTATGTCAGGGCTTTCACCCCGAACCAAAAAAAAAAAAAAAAAACTGTACATTAGCGAAATATCTGCAGTTTAGAATTCTTTTTTTTTTTTAAAGTAATAATTTACATAAAAATGAAATTTTAATTTTTTGTTTTCAGTTTATTTAATATTTATTAAGACAACATTTTAAACCTAATGATAAGAACTTACATATGCTAGGCGTTTTATGCTTGGTACTTTAGAAAGTACAGAGAATGAAATATTGCAGGTTCTATTTTTTGGTTGAAAATAGTTAAAATGTATCTTGAATACCATAGCAGTAAGTATTCCAACGTCAATTTTTTTCTTCAATGAATTCCAAATGTCGAACCTTTTCTCTTCATGAAATATGAGGAAATGAGTTTCATTTTCTGTCATGAACTATCTTCAACAAGTACATCGCAACTAAAACTTCATCACTGTATTATCCGAAAAAAAGATTTTGACTAACTTTTTGTCATAATATGAAAGGTTATTTACAGAGTAGCAAAAGACACAAATGAAACTTTGCTCCCAAGTTTTATACAGTTTACCATTTGCCTCTGCAGTTCATCAGCAGCTCAAAAATAATATCACGTAAAAACTTTCAAGATTTAGGCTTCTTGGTTGGCCCTAAATTTGATGGCTCAGCTTTGCGCTTTATCCCCAGGAAATGTTCAACCTGAAAAATAAATCAACACAGGATATCACTTTAAGTGGGAACTGTCTGAAAGTACAAATTCATCCTGATGTATGTATTAACATAAAGTGCAACAGTTGACAAACCTTTCTATCACCAAGCATTGGAGTCAGACCCCCAGGAAGATCCTTCTCAACAGTAGCAAAACCACTTCTGGGGTCACTCGTTTGCCTGGAAAAACAACCACATGACCGTAACTATTTTTATATATAGTATATTCAAAATTTCGACATTTACAAAATTTGATCATATAACTATGTACCGAAGGAAAAAACCGATACGTGGATAACCTTGAACAATTATAGAATTCACCAAAATAAATCAAGAGTAAATCATACCCTGGTTTAACATGACCACTGAGAACAAGGTAAGGTGTTTTCAACTGAGCTTGGGCTTCCCTCATCCTCTCCACAGATAGAGACGGTGTATCTGAACTCCTCATCTGCTTCAACTTCATTTCTTCGTTGTATTGCTTTATGCGTTTCTCTTGCTTCATTTTACCAGGTCCTTTCCCATGGAACTTATGTGAGATAATCCGAAAAGCTTCCTTTGGAGTCAACTGTCATAACCAAGGGAATAATCAAGAGATCATTAGTGGTAGTTCAGTCAAGATATCAAGACTGAATTCAGAATTAAATGGCCAGTAACAATATCACATCCAACACTGAACAATAACATAACATATTATCAAAGTACTTACAATCCGACCGAATTCGTCTGTCCTTTCAATGTGAATATCCTTTTCTTGATAAACCTTAGCTGGGTGAGTCTCCTTTTGATAGCCACGTGTCTCCCTCTGTTCATCCCTTTTATAACGAGCTGGGTTAGTCTCCTTTGGCTCATCATCATCTACAATGCCAACAAGTTTGCTCTTCTTTTTGTCCATGTTTCTGCCACCCCAGTCAGGGCCTTCCTTCAGTGTTCCTCGGTCTTTGAGCAGCTTCAACGCATTTGATAGTCCTTTTCCAAAAGCAGCTTCATGGATAGTTTCATCTGGTACTATCTCCTCCTTATCATCATTACTAGGATTTTCATCTTTTTCAACATCTTTAACTTCAGTCCACCCACCAGCCTCAACTACTATTTCTTCATCAGAAGCCTTTGGTTCTTCATCTTCTTCCATAAAAACATCTTCGCCATCAGGCTTCTGGGCTTCTGAAAAACAAAAGCAATATAAAGTTGGATATGTTTAATTGTAGTTTATACCATGAGGAACTCAAAAATACCTTTAAAGCTAAAATTAGAAGATGCAACAGTAGCAGATACCTAATATTTTCCATAACCTAAACTCTCATAAGTATATGTAACTAGCAGTAGGCCCAAAGTAGATCACAAAGCAACAAACAAAGTCAACAAAAAGATCAAGGGGAAGAATTGTATCGGCATTAAACAACAAAAAGATCAAGAAAGGAAAAATCATTGGCAATCATGATTTTAATCAAAGAATGTAGCCAACCACAGCTAGTGACTTTAAAGCCACAACGTGATAGTAACTACAACGTTGAAATGCACCAAGGGAGCATGTAATGTCCATATAGTCTAAGGTAGATAAATTTTTGGAACTACAAAAAGATAAAATCATACCTTCCTCAAGCTGGAGACCCCAGACAAACTCTTCCATCTCTGAAAAGACAAGCCTGTTTTCTTGGGACTCTCCAGTTTTGGCTGCTCCATCATCTGCATTCTGACCGCCAGCATTGTTGGCAGCAAGGAGTGCAATAGCCTCAGGACCAGATGGTGCCTCTTCTTTCTTTTTAAGAGCCAATTTTCTTGCTCTCTCTAGAGACTTGTAGAGGTCCTCATCTTCATCTCCAGCGACTGGAGTTTCATCTTCCTCAGATTTAACAGGAAGTGTCTGTTCCAGTCTTAGTGTCTTAGATGCCTCATCCGCTTTAGCATAGGCTAACTGGTATGCTTGATTTTTCCTATCTGCCTCTGCTCTTTCTTGCTCCTCTAGAATAGCCTTCCTCTTCGAATTATTGCGAGAACCAAGATCACCAACACCTAGTCCTGCATTGACTGCTTCGGCTTCAAGCGCATCTATATCTAGCTTGTCCTTCTTCCTCAAAGATTTCTTTTTCTTGGGTTTTTTGAATTGAAGCATTTCTTCAGGGGTAAAATAATCAGATGAGACCTTTCCAGGCAAGTTGAGATCTTCATAGCGATTGTTTTTAGGAACACCTTGTAACCTTTTACGTAGCTAGCAAATAGGGAAGGAAAGAAAACATATAATTAAAAAAGAAAACAAAATGCTCCCTTTTTTTTGTTTTTTAAAGTATTAAAATTAGATTACAACAAGCCTTAAACAATAATACTCCTCAAAACAGTTGTACCTCTTCAAGTTTCTTCTCTGCTTCACCAGTGAAGCGTCCTCTCTCATCCAGAATTACCCCCTGAAGTTGAACATCAATTAATTACAAATATATTATTGATAGAAATATTAGATACATGTAACAATTATGAACATTTCTACCATTGATTTAAACAAGGAGAAAGTAAATATAATAATAAAAGAAGAATGAAAAAAACTTGTTGGGGTGAAATTAAACAGAAAAAAGTTGGGGCTAAAACACTAACCTCATCTGTGGCTGGATCATCATACTGTGGAAGCATTGTCTTTTCTGAATTAGGGTCATCATTAAACCTAAAAGACAATAATACGTATAAGTAGCTTGTTCAAAATGTTTATTTTATATTTGAGGTTAATGATAGATTTTAAAAGCATTTATCCTACTTATCGTCCTAAACCACAACATGCAATAGTCAATTCACTTTTAGCATATTATTAGATAATGACACAAAATATTAGAATCTTACTTATCAGCATATATTCCCGTTTTCTTCTTTGCAGCCTTGTAAGCATCATCTCGCCTCTTCTGTTCTCCAATCTCCACATTCTCAAGCATATCAATATCTGTAAATTAGACAAGAATCTCTCTTAAAAAATTATGTCAAGCCATCAAATGGCACCAAAGCCACAGAAAATATAAATTAAACTTTGCAGTGATTCACCTTCATTAACATCACCATCAGCTAGAATATTCTGATCTTTGAGTGTCAAAACAACAGCGCCACCATCCAATACTTTGTCAATACCATGAAGAACTTTAACTCCTGCCAGATCACCTGTCAATAGGTTTTGAAATAAAAGTTAAATGAACCTGATCAAATATCCCAGAAATACTTGCTAAGACATACTGAGGCATTCAACCAAAACTCAAGTATTCTAACCAAAGTATAATACACACACACTAGTGGTTGTGTGTGTCACAGGCAGCCTTTGAATGTATCCAAAGGCAGCGTAACAAGCAGCATATGTTGCCTTTTGTGCAGCCATTGCAACTAATCGTGATTACACCTTGGCCAATTGTGATCACACAGGAAGCACTTTTCTTGGGTTTCTTTTATCATTCTTTTTTACATTATTGACCATGTTTTCCTTTTCTAATTTTTTAAATGACAAAATTTATCAATTTTTGTATCTCTTAGCAAATGGTCCAATAAGATAAAATAAAATAAAAAGAGAGATTGAAATAAAAATGATATAAAATTAAGGAACCAAAAAAAAAAAAAAGGCACATGAAAAAGTTGAGAACTGTTGTTTAACGAAAAATAAATAAATAAACAAAACAAACCAAAAAAATAAATAAACAAATATTTGAAGAAATGTTTTTAGAATGCATTTAAAAATTTTAATGAAAAAAATTTAAACAAAAAAGACAGATGCCCTCTTGCATTGGGCGGAGAATACTTGTAATTGATGTGAACAGTTTCTAAAGGTTCCTGTGCTGCCCGTCTTGAAACCATGGGATACATCTGATGGCTGCCATCTCAAGTCTGGATAAACAAATTTCATACAGATCTTTACATATATATGTATGTATGTTTGTATATATAAAGGTGGTCTCATCACTCACATCCATTGTCTTACAAAAGGCTCAGATTCTCCAAGAACTTGGTAGTCCATAACTAACAAACAGATTACACTTGAAAAAAGAGATGTTTGTATATATAAAGGTGGTCTCATCACTCACATCCATTGTCTTACAAAAGGCTCAGATTCTCCAAGAACTTGGTAGTCCATAACTAACAAACAGATTACACTTGAAAAAAGAGCCCAACTTAATCATGAATACATAGGTAGGTAACTTGGTATTAGTTAACATCCTTAATTTTGTGTACTATTAACTGGTGTTTCCCTGACTCCGGAACGAAATATCTAAGTCTATGGGTTCTGACATAAACCTGAGCATTACAAATAACAAACTTGCACGCTCAAATTCAATAAAATGCAAATAAAACAAACTAATCCAAATTTCAATTTATATCAAAGATGGTCCTAAAGCAAGCAGGTTATTCACAAACGTATTGTAAGCAAAATTTGAAGTTAGAAGAACATACGAGCATTATGCTGAGCTGCCTCCTCATCATCTTCACTTTCTTCTTGACCAATATTGTCCTAGGAAAATCAATGTCATTTACTTGATCAAAATTTAATGTTGAACAAACACCTTTTTTAAGGACCAACAAAAGGATAGACTATCGTAAGACAAACTAACCTGTTCCTCAAAAATCTTTGAGAGCTGCAAAGCTTTCTCCTTCTCAGTATTCTTTTTCTCCTCAAGTTTGCGGCTCCTATTAACCCAAGCTAAAATATCTGAAACATCTTCTGTTTTTTTCTTCAATCTTCCTTCTCTCATTCTGGGTTAAAAGTAAAATTCAAAATATACACATTACATCAAAAAATTGTGTAAAAAATTTATCAACACCAATTTTCACGTTCAAATTCAATAAAACAATACATCAACTAAAAAAAAAAAAAGGAATAATAAAACCATTCCTGTTTTCACATCCACAATTCAACTAAAATAGAAGAATTAACAAATGCAGTCCAGGTAAATACAGGAATGAATAAATAAAAGACCAATAATGACAAACAAGATGAAAGTAGATAAACAAGACTAGCGTTAAAATAAAAGAGGAGAATTATTTTCCACTTAAAAATCATATGATCTCATCAAATGGTTGACAATACAGTTTAAAAAGGAAAAAGGTGATGGTGATGGACGGTGTAAACCATCAGAACACTGCACACACGCTGGGATAACCATTCTTTTAATTTAAGATTATATGTGAACAATACTGCAAGTATGAATTATATTCTCTTTAAAATGATGTGACAGAAACTCATTCGCAAAATGTGTTGCACACATTGTATTATAATGAAGATGCCTATAAAATTAAACAACCATATAATCAACCATGAAGCACAGTGAACTAAAGCAAAACACATACCATAACTGACTTTTATTGCGCCCAACAAAGAACACCCAATGAAGTTATAGAAAACAGTTAAGTTGATTAAACAACATTAAAGTAGCTGAGATGCATTGCATTTAGGAAAATAAAGATAGCATATGTTAAAAATTCTCACCTCAAAATACGTTCCTCGAGGTGTGTTGATGATGGGTGTGCACCACCTGCTAAGTCCTCAGCAATTTGTTCACCATCGTCATCATCTAACTTACTTTTATTCTCTTTTCCACCATCCTTGCTCCAATCATAATCATCCTCAGAGCTTCTCTTACTATCTCTATCTCTCAATTTATCCTTGTCTTGATCTGCTTCCCTCTCCTTCTCCTTAGTTTTCTCTTTCCCCTTCTCCTTGTCACCTTCCTTATAACTTTCTCTTCCCTTTTCTCGATCTTTATGTTTCTCTCTGTCTCTTTCCCTTTCCTTTTCCTTTACCTTGTCCCGATCCTTTTCCTTTTCCCTATCTTTATCTCTATCCCTTTCCTTTTCCCTTTCTTTATCCCTATCCCTGCTCTTCTCCTTTCCCCTATCTTTGTCTCGTCCTCGATCACTATCCTTCTCTACCTCCCTCTCCTTCTCACGGTCTTTTTCTTTCCCTCGATCTTTTCGATCTTTTTCCCTTTCACGCTCTTTTTCTCTGTACTTCTCTCGATCATAATCTTTCTCTCTTACCTTGATATCTTTACTCCTGTCCCTATCACGCTCATCTCTATCATCCTTCCTCCTTTCCCTGCTGGAGACCCGCTCTTTTTCAGAATCTTTAGCCTCTTTCTCCCTCTCTTTCAAAAGATCATCACCACTCCTCTTTGACCTCTCTCTATCTTTACTTCTATGTTCTTTCTCTTCCCCTCGGCTACCCTTCTTCCTATCCTTGCTCCTATGCTTTCCCAATTTCTCTATTCCATTCTCTTCCAAATCATCAAAAGCCCCTCCATCCTGGGGCTCTCTCATTGGAGAATCATCTCTCTCTTCATGTTCATACCTTGAATCAGACCATTCCATGTCCATTGTAACCTGAGATTTGACAATTTCTTTACAAAATTAAAACCTGCAAGGAACATCAGGGAAAAAAAAAAAAAAAAACAGTAATCAGATGAAAAAATATTCAAATAACAGGAAACATAAGGTTGACCTCAATAGTTATTAACTGTATTAAATGTTAAAGTGACTAAAAAAACCTATCAAACCTATAACGATGGGAAAGTAGGGTGGGAAAAAAAAAAAGAAACAAAAATGTTGTATTTGGTTACTAATCAAAGAAATTCAATGAATGAAAACTGAGTTATTTGACTTGAAACCTACTAAATACATCACCTCCCTAAGATAACTACTTTTGACCCACTAAATACTAATAAAGCATTCTTGAACATAAGAATAATAACTTGTATCACTAAACCATCTACTACTATCCAATTCAGAAGCTAAATAGATGATAAAAAATAATGAAATCATCATCCAGATATTGCACTCCTCCACTTACTGATAAAGCCCTGCTCTCTACCACAGACCAGAACCTCACCTCATTTGATCTTGTGCACAAGAAAAGAAAAAAAGAAAAAGAAAAAGAAAAAATCCACTATAAACTCCTTAAATTTGGTTTACAACCTAAAAGGCCATATCACAAGGAAGTAGCCAGTCATTTATAGCCTTACCAGAAGCTCAAAATGTATCACTTAAAGATAATTTTTAAAGCAGTTAGTATACCATCATCTACTTATATCAAAATGCCTCTTTATTATCAAACCATTGAATGGTACAATCATTTATAAGGAGGAAAAAAATTTTCAATCACACATAAACGGTTCACCTTAACACTAAAGTATGAACTGTTGCTTGACAAAAACCTATTTCAAACTAGAAAGGGAAACCCACCGATATAGATACAGAAGAACCGAGAAGAGGTGGTCTTGAAAGAGTTCGACCACAAAAATTACAACTGAAAACAATATCAGGACTTTTATATACGCACGTAAATAAATTTACATACACGCATATGTACATATATATATATATATAGATAATGCAGCAAAATAGCAGAATTTATGACCTAGGTTTTGATTTTAGGGTTCCGAAGACTAAAAACGACCAAAAAAAAAAAAAAAAAGAGAGACAGAGATTCATACATCGGAAGTCGGTGATAGAAGAGGATGATGATGAAGGTCTTTAATCGACGGTGAATGAGTATGTGGAATTTATAGGCTGTCCCTTTCTGCCTCCGCTAGCGATCTCCGTGTCGGAGGAGATTCTGATAACAGAGAGAGTTTTGCCCGCAGATAGAGAGACGGGGGAGAAGAGATGGTTATGAAATTGATTCGAACCGAATGACAATTCGGGCTCATACTAAAAATAAAAAGTTAAAATAAATATAAAAAAAAAAATACAAAACATTATATATTGTATTTCAAAAAAAAAAAAATTTCCAGAATATATTGTTTTATAAAATTTATTTTAAAATATGACGGCGGTTACCCAAAAAAAAAAAAAAATCTCGTATCACTAAAATTTTGTGTTCTAAAAATAATCACTAAAATTTTCATTAACAATTGGTGGAATCCTTTTCCAAAAATAAAAAATTGGTGGAATCATAGCCGTCATATATTTTAATCTAAAAAAAAAAACCATAATATATTTTTCTCAAAAAATTTTTAGACAATAAACATAAAGTATAAAGCTGACAAAAAATGTTATTGTAAAAAAATAAATATTGGACACTTTATTTATTCTCAAATACAATATGTTCTGTAATGTTTAAAATTCTAAGCCCTCCCTGACTTCCTCCACCTATATGACTAACAAACTCAAAGTTTATTCAGTATTATGTGAATGGTTTAGTTTTTTTTTTTTTTTTTTTAATAAAAATTATTATTATCTTGAAATGAATTAATTGAAAGGAATAAAAATGTGTGTGTGTGTATATATATATATATATATATATTTGTATATGAGAATTTACCAACGGGCCGAGGTTTCAATCCACTAAACATGGGCCAGTGAACGACGACCTTGGGCCCATTAGAATTCACGGCATTCGACAGTGGGTCCTTGTTCTTCTCTCAGCACCAACGACGATGCACTTCTTTCACTTGCGCTTGTTTTCAGTTTTCGAGTTGTGCCATTGACGAATTTAGACAAACAAAACGTTGGCCATAGTCTATACCCTTCACTCCGAGTGCGAGGTCAGTTCTATCTTCTGCTTCTGTTTCTTTCATTTTTTCATTTTTCAGATGCAAATATTTATTCTGTGATGTTGGTCTTTCGTTTCGCAGGTGAATTCGCCGTATTTGAAAGCCCTATTTTCTTTTCGGTTTAAATCCGTAGAAGTTGAACCCATTTTCCTGAGGTGAGCCCTGTACTATTGTTTATTTTGGTTTCCTTCGGGAGGAGAAGAATATGGATTTTCTATATTGAATACTTAGATTAGTGATCGAGGGTATATTTATTTTCCTTCTAATGATTTATTAGGTGTGGGTTTTGCGTTTTATTTTCTTCTTGTTCTTCTCCAAGATAAATGATTGGTATTTTGTTCCTTTCTATTTTATTTCCATTATAATTTAAGGTTTGCAGTACTATGTATTTTATTATGAAAGCTTTTTAATTTGGGTTTTAAGTATTTTGTTTAGGTAACATTGATAAATTTAATTGGAAAACAATCCAGATTACTTGAATTTGATATTTCTCTAAGGCTTTATCCTAGAGTTTACTTTAGTTTCTGTAGATTTTGATCTGATTATGGACATGTATGTGTTTCAAAACTAGGTTGGAATTGTATTAATCATATTCTTCAAATAATATTTTAGATGCCTTTGGCACATGACTAGCCTCTTATAGCTATGTGAAGTTCAGTTTCTGTAAAACAGAATTTACTGGGGTTGTAATCAATGAACGCTGTTGGTGGTCTATTTCACCATGTTACTTTTGCACTTCGAGATTAGGGTATAGGTTATAAGTGAATCTCGAAACAAACAAGTGGATTCAAGTTGGTGAATTTACTGGATCTCGCGTGATTATACTTTCTTCATTGATTTTGCATAACATTCTGTTATTGCAGCTACCCCTTTGTTAGATTTGCAATTTTGAATTTTCAGTGGTGGTTTCTAGATTGTAATTTGATTGTGCACTTTTACCTATACTAGTTGCTTTGGAAAAAATTAACCTCATGTCTAGGAATAAGTTTTTCTCAATAAACTTCTCAAGCTTTGACGTGTTTCTGGCAAGGAAGCACCCTGCCTTCTGGAAGTTGCGAGTTAGTGTATTATGTAGTCGTTCAGAGAGCCTTTTTTACAGGATTTTCCCATTAGGTGGGTTGCATACTATCCAGAGCCTGCTTTCTTGTTTTCAAGTGTTATTTAGATGGTATTTACAATACAGGGATGCAATCCTTTAAGGAGGACTCTTACCATTTTTAAATACCTGCATCAATTAGAAAGCTGTGACTGAAATAAATGTTATACTTAGTATGCTTATTTCTTTATCACCTCCTTACAGAAAAATCAATAGTATGCTTATTTCTTTATCACCTGCTTACAGAACAATCAATCTTCAAATTTTCATGCGTGAATTTTATAAGAAAAGAAAATGCACGGCTGTCCTTACCATTGCCAACGGATGCTACTTTGTCATGTCTTCTTTTCATGAGTAAATGATATACACTTTGCAAATGAAGCCTATGATATTTCACATTCTACCAAAATGCATGCACTCTAAGACCTATTTTTGTGATGATCTGTGTAGTTGAAGTCTATTTATAAGGAGGTATCATACTCTCTTTCTGTTTTCTTTTTCCTTCACTTGCAGAAAGCCATGGCTGGTAGAGCTGAAGGAGATCATAAGGAGCCAGTAAATGAACAAGTAATTGCAAATATGTACGGCAATATGCGATCTGAGCTCAATCAAATTTACTCAAAAATCACTGAATTGGAGATGGAAGTAAGTGAGCACTCATTGGTCATCAACGCCATTCAACCACTTGACCAATCTAGACGCTGCTACCGAATGATTGGAGGTGTGCTGGTGGAGAGAACCATCAAAGAGGTTTTGCCTGCTGTGCAACGAAACAAAGAAGGTCTTGAAGAGGTTATTTCCAGGCTGAACGAGGCCTTGGAGAAGAAGAAAAAGGAAATCGCCGAATTTGAGGCAAAGTACAAAATTAGGATAAAAAAGCCTGATAGTGTGGTAAAGGATGACAGTGGCCGGAAGGAAGGCTCTGCACAGGGAGTCCTTGTTGGTCCTGCAGGCGGAAGCGAATGATGCGTCTCTTCTTTCCTTCCCAAGAGACTTTTGTTTATTGAAGTTGTTCAACAAGCTGTTTTCTGCCTTGGCTACAATATATTAGGTGTTGAAGAGAAATGGATGTGTGGTATAATCAGTTTACTGGAATTTGACTAGCTACTACTGAATGCTAGATTCTAATAACTAGCGGTCAGATTATACATTCTCTATGGAGATATTGTATTCGACTCTATAAGAGAACTAAACCCAGTGATTTATTTGTTGCAAGTGATAAGACTCTTTTTCCCTATCATCTAGTTTATGCAAATAATCTTTCATGCAAACATTTTTCGTGGAATTAAACTTGGAACGTATATAATATAATTTACTCTTTGAAAGCTCTTTCATGGAAACTTCTCTCATAGATTTTCATTTTAGCTCTAGTAAGCAAGTCAATATACAAAAATGCTGATTACATTAGAAGGGAAAACTGGTTGTGAAGTCACCATTTTTTTTACTTCTTTTTCCCCCATTGCTCTCCAAACATTTGTTAATTCCTCAGCCGAAGAAGTCCTGAACACCTCTACCGTCAAAAAATCTGTCCGATAGCTCGGCCAAAACGGCATTGACAGTGAGCAAAACGACACTAGACCCGGCTATGACGCTGATCACTACCCCTGTAGTCCCTAAAACTTTACCAAACACCGGCCACTCAATCTCCCTAACCTCCTCCGCAACTCCGCTGAGAAAGTCTCCTTCTTTCTCTGCCTTCTTCTCTTCCATAGCCTTCTTTATCTCCGAACCCAACTCCGACAACTCGACGACGGCAGGTTGACTTTCCGGCTCCGGTTCTTTCTCAGCGCTTTGTTGGTCGGACTCGGAATTTCCTCGGTTTTCTTCAATGGCAAAAAGCAGCTGCTTTCTTCTTCGTTTGCTGGAGATTGCCATGGGTTTGGCTACCAAATTGCAGATCACAAACAACGGTTTCAATCGTACGGAGCAGGAGGTTGGATGGCCGGAACCTGAAAAAGCTGGTGGCTGTGGTGTCACCGGTAATTGTAGGGACATTGGCAGTGCCATGAATGATAAGAGCGGGTGGATAATGTTGTTCGGTTGATCCTTGGAGTGAGCGTGCGAATCAGCGAATGCCTTTGTTCCTCGTTCGAGTCGAACGGGTTTGGGCAGTCTGGCAAACTCATTGGGCTGGGTCAGTTTGGACCGCACTTTTGAGCCCAATTCATTTGTGTCTTCGATCTGTTCCAATGCTCCCTTAAATTTACCCCCAAAAAAAAATAAAAAATAAAATGGTCTAATAAAGTTTAAAAAGATGACTTTGGAACAGTGGGTAAATATGATAAAATAATTGCAATAATTAAATATAATTTGGCGACGAGCAATAGAAAGATAAAAGGAATACAAATTGAAGATGGTAATTTTTTGAGAAATTTCAATGTTGATATATATATATATATATATATATATATATATGTGTGTGCAAGGTATATTATACTGTATATTTTTTAAATTTTTTTTTATTATTATTTAATATTTTCGTATTTATATTTTTATAACTTTATAAAAATATCTAATATCTTCATATTTGTATTTTTATAACTTTATAAAAATATCTAATTACAATTAAAAAGAATTTAAAAATATATAGTATAATATATCCTATATATACAAGATTTACATACTGCTAATTGGTTAAGTAATATTATACGTCGTAACGCACTTAATGCAAGGTTTTGAAAATGACTGCTCATGTCATTCACATCAGCTAGTTCTGCTGCTTTTGTTAAGTTCTTGTCATTGCTATTTTTAGATAGATTATTTTTCTAATTTCAACCTCCAATTTATATTTTCAAATTTTTTATTATCTAATTTTTAATCCTAGGAATTTTTATTAATCTTCTCATTCTCTAGTACTCATCTTATGTTTTTTTTTTTTTTTTCTATTTCATATATCGTGCTCCAATATATATATATATATATATTTTAAAAAAATAAACACTAAAATGTTACCAAATATATATATTTTTTTCTTCAATAAAATGGAGCTTGTCCTAAGAAAAAATGGTCTCAATTGTTTTGTATGTTGGTTATCGCATGGGTATGTGTTTTGGTATAATGTTTAAATGCAGCAGATACCAAAATTTGATTATCAAATAATGTGGTAATTTATTTATAATTAATAAATTAATAATAATATAAAATCATGAAAGTTAAATTCAATAAAATAATACCAAGGCATTTGGTGTCCAAATTTGGTTAGGAAATTTTGTGAATATAAAATTACTGTTATATAGTTCCTCACACCAAAAGAAATCTATCCTCTGTCTGTCTCTCATATAATATAAACATTGATAATGACTAGTGAGTAGTAACTTTGATTGGAACAATGCATGGATCGAAGACGACAATATCAATCGAAAAATAATATAAAATTGCAGCGTGCTATGTGCATTGTCTCTATGCAAATGTATACCAACAAGAGCCGATCGAGGTCGATCAACAAAACTCTACAGTGAAAAAAAAATTGCCATTCAAATTGGGGGGGAAAAAAAAAAAAAAAAAAAGGAAAAAAAGAAAAATTGTATCATTCCCGAGAAAAGGAAGGAACCCATGAAACCAGATCTAAAACAGTTTCCAAACTTGCCGTTTTCGCCATTTTATACATGAAAGCCGAAGAAAATACACAACAAAACAAATTAGTTGGGCAGAGACTCCATTCTTTGCAGTACATATCTCTGGCCACCATTCACTCTCTCTGGGATCTGTCTCTGTTTGTTGTCTCTCTTTTATCTGCTTCTTTGAGTTTGAAAGAAGTTGAATTTCAAAACCTATACTATGCAGTTGAATTTTTATATATACAATGATCTAGAAATTGTAATATTAATTTGTTGTATGTGGGTAATATAGATAGGATATGGGGTCCAGAAGAAAGATCTCTAGGTCCAAGGAAATCAGCTTTGAGTTGATTGAGATAAACTATCCCATTATAATCTGACAACCTTATTCACTATGTGTCTCAATTATTTGCATTATTATTTTCAATTATTTGTGTTCGAGTGGGTCAATTTCGTGTTTTTGTTTTTTTGTTTTTTCTGTTTTTTTGTTTTTCTCTAATCATTATTTATCACCAGCAGCAAGCAAATATAATATGTGTATATATATATTGATGATGAAACTCTGAAACCTAACACGATCCAAACCGTCAGCTATCCATTAATTCTTTATTTATTTATTGGCTTTGTTCTTTCTTTTATTTAGTGCTTTTTTTTTTTATAATTTCTTTACAAAATTAATGATGAACTTATCATGAATTTTTCCTAGTAGGAAGATTAGCGACGGGTTTCTTAATAATTATACAATATGGAGCAATTTTTCTGTTGTACATGGGGAATTCCTTGGGTTTAGCATCCTTTATAGAAAAGTAAAAGATCACCATAGACAATATCAAGATTCTCTGAACATGATTTATATTTTTGGCCTACTCGTTTATGGGTATCTGTCCCAACTTGTGCATTTGGCGTTTTAATCAATTCAGCTTTTTTTTTTTTTTTTTTTAAATAAACGAATAAATAAATTCAACACTTTAATGCTTTTTTGTTCCACTATTTTAATTTATATCAACGGTACATTCACTCCCTAAATGTAAGAAATTGCTAAGAGTTCCGTTTAAGGCTTCTATACCTTTTTAATTGGCTAAATAAAGTTTGAGATATATTAAAGAAAGCAGACGCTTGAGGACAAATTGTCTGGTATTAACCTTACCTAAACCAACCAACTTTATAAACAAATATAGATATAAGAAATGAAAGCATCTAATTTTATTTATTTATTTATTATTATTATTATTATTATCTTTTTTGCTATAGTTCTTGGTACTCTCTCTTTGGATTCTCTCTATTTGTCTCGCCGTTCTATCATGCCTGAGGAAAAAAAGAAAACAAAATATCGTAATTAATTAAAGCCACAGTTCTTTTTCTAAAATATACACTCACATAGAGATCTAAATTAAGCTTAATTTGTTGTTTAATTTAAATATCCGGTCTAATCTTTTATATATATAAGAAATTAAAAATAAATTTTCCAATTACATATCAGAATTTATATACTAAGCTGCGTTTAAATAATGTTACCCAAAGGTTTTAATAAGTTTTTCCAAATGGTGGGATAATATTTAACCCAAGATGGCTCATGTTGCCGGTCCTTAGAATAATCCAAGGGAACTGGTTGTGTAGGTAAAATTGCCCTTCATTCATTATAAAAATATTTGTTCTTTAACCTTGTATAATTTATCATGTATAAAAGTATTCACTTTTTGTTTTATACCTCTCTCTTAGCAACTCTATAAAATCATAACATGCAAAAATGTGATAGTGGTCCCACATTGAAATTTTTATTTTCTATTTTTTTTTTTTAAAGAAAACGTGTATACATATATATATATATATATATAGGGTACCAATAATGTTCATCACCCAAGTTATGACAGACCAGTAATGTCTATTTTGAGATTAATAATGGGAGACTATATAAACCTAAAAAGAAAGAGAGCTTTAAACACAATTATATGAAATATAAAAAAGGCTATCACATAATTAAATAGGATGGCTACGAAGTACCTCTTATACTAAACTATGATCCAAAAAACACGTTAATTGGAGTAGTCCCCTATGCGACTAGACTCCTCGTGGTTTTGTGTGCAAAGCTCTCCGACATGCAACGCATATGAATGTTAGAAGGAGAGGACCACTCTAAAATTTGAACGACAATGAACAAAAAACCAAATCAGCTTTGCTTTTGTTTTGCCGATAAGAAAATGAATTAATTATAAAATAAAAATAAAAATAAATAAACATTCAACAAGAAAAAAAACTATGTCTTTTCTCTAAACCATAACACGTTTTTACATGATAAACAACATGGAAAAAGAAAATACAAATTAACATGCATCGAGACATTAACTTATCCCACGCTTTCCCTTTGGTTAATTTTTTGATTATCAAAATCAAAATTTTCTTTTTTTAAGTTCTTTGTCTCATAGATCAAACATCCTTTTACACTCAAAAACCAAGACAATAAATAATATTTATAACCCCCCATAACAACAAGGGCAAAAACAAAAACACTATTTTCTAATTCTTTAATTCCTTTTTTTTTTTTTTTTCTCTCTTTTTTGGTTATGTTACACCACACGCCGCCGCAAAATATCATTTGGCCGCCCGATTTTCATTGTTTCCGGCGAAGATAACAAGTCGATGACGAGGTCGGTGAAGGCCTCGATGATGAACTTGTGGGCATGTTTAGGATTCAATGCGAGATAGCACAAGAGAAGCTCATGTAGATACTCCAAGTCGCTCCTTCCATCCACCAACACATCACGAGCTTCCAACATTTCCTGCATGGATCTCCGGAAATCATCGTAAGGGTTCACCGAGAACTTCCGAACCCTAACACCGCCGGTAGTACTGTCGTCCATCATCTTCGTCATATCGGAATCCTCGGTT
Source organism: Ziziphus jujuba (assembly GCF_031755915.1). NCBI lineage: Eukaryota > Viridiplantae > Streptophyta > Magnoliopsida > Rosales > Rhamnaceae > Ziziphus > Ziziphus jujuba. The sequence continues at coordinate 26,575,976 of NC_083381.1, read as the reverse complement.
TTGGTATCCGTGGACTCAATAATGGAGTTTGAGCTGCCAGGAGAGGAGAAGAAGAAGCGTTGGGAAGCGAAAACGGCCGCAAAGTCGGGCGGGGATTGATGATTATCGGAGTCGGAGTCGTCGGAGGAAGAGAAGAAGTGATCATCGGTGGTGGAAGAGGGTGTAAAGGATTTGGAGGTTGAGGCAGTAGTAGTGGTGAAGTCTTGGTAGATGGTGTTGAAGTTCTTGAGGAGTGAAGTAGTAGAGGAAGAATGGATATGGTGGTCATCATCATCATCATCATCATTAGGTGGAGGAGGTGGAGATTGGATTGTTGGAAGGCATCTGAAATTGAAGAAGCTGCAGAGCTGGAAGTTCTTCCTAAAGGTGTTCGACATAATTACCCACAGAGAGACAGAGAGAGAGAGAAAGAAAGAGAGATTTGTGATGGAAAAAGGTGAAAGTGGGTGTTTGGTAAAGAGTGAAAGAGAAAGGTGTAAGCGGTGAGGGATGGCTTTTTATCTGGGGAGATAACGATTAAAGAAAGTCTATCTAGAACTCTATAGGACAGAGAAAGGGTGGGAAAAGGCTTTTGGGGTTTTTGGTTTCTTTTTGGTTTTGTTTTTGTGTTTTCTTTTGTATTTGTTTTTGTTTTGGGTCTAGTATTAGTTGTTGTTTTTGAGATCCGCAAGTGTGTGTCAATATGTCTTATATAAGAGGGAATTGAAATGGTCATATTTGCTTAAACTAAGGACGAAAATTAAGGTCCAACCACGAGTTTAGTTTAGACATTTTTGTTTGATATTACCCAATTATATATCCTTTTGCTTTGGACTATTGACTATTGAAATTTATTTATTCAGACACCGATAGAAAAGGAAAATATGATTCTTATTAAATTCACGAAAAGTGTATTCTCGTTTATAAGTTGAGATTAAAAAAAAAAACACACACACACACACACACATTAAGCAGTATAAGAAACAGATCTTGTGGGTAGTATACTAGTATATGTATCCATTTAGACTTAAAAGTACAACTTTTATGCTTAGAATCTACAAATTAAGTAAACTTTAAATTTTGGTTATGAGATCAATTAATGTTATTAAAACATGTTATGAATAATTAGTTGATATTTTACTAATAAATAAAAATTAATATAGAAAATATTTTGAAAATGTTGTGAATTAAAAAATTCTTGGGTTTTACACGATTATAAAATTCAGTTTCACCATCTTCACAAAAATATTGGTGATATTGATGTCAGTAGAAAAAAAAAAATATATATATATATATATATTATATCACGTGATATAGAAGAATACAAATGGAATTATACATTTTTATGTAAAAAAAAAAAAAAATTACAATACTGTTACAAACATCACACTTGATATTTGTCAATCAAATACCAATTATTGTTTTTGAAATGTAAGAGAACTTGAAAAAGCCTTGCATGTGACATAGATGGTTCACCTTAATTATTAAGTTTATCAGAGAGACTGTTTCCATACTATACATATTAATTTTGAGAAAAAGCAGATGATTATAAATTTTTAACAGTCTCCAAACATAGATTAAGAGATTTATCTGTTTTAACTTGTGGCTTTTGTCTATTAGGTGGCGTAATTAATAACCAAGCTGTCACTTGTTTGGAAGGAAATGACCAGCTGGCTTTTGTTTGGTCCAAACTTACCTTACCACCACCAACTCTGCAAAAAAGTTCGTACCTGTTTTTACCAAATTAACCCAACTGATTGATTTCTACACAAATACGCTGCTCCTTCTCAGTCGTTGTCCAGGGTCGGAACAAGTTGGTCCCGAAATTTATATGATCTATTACCCTTGACCTATATATATCGGGGTCCAGCATTAGCTCATCATAGCATATATCTTATATTAAAAGGCCCAAAATCAATTTTCATCATATCTTTGATTTACAAATTTTCATTGTGTAGAGAAAGACAGTTCATGGAAATTAATGGAATGCATGCATGCATGGCAGTCTCTGATTGGGAACACACCAAATCACTGTCTCTATACAGCTTTCAGTGGTGGGTTTCAGCTTCTTCATCTCTGTGCCATGCACATATATATATATATATATATATTTTGCAGAACTTATGAAGTCCAAATCGTCCTTCAAAAAATGCTCATCGCGTACGAGAGCATGCATAATTTCCTCTTCCATAGGAAAAAAACAACTCTTCAATCCCCTACTCACTAGTATTGTCTTCGGAATTTTCATTGGGTTCGTCCAATATAATTTTTTGTGTAGTGTCAAAAATTACATACGAAAATATTCCTTCTCTCTCATAGATGGGGCAATTAGCAAGAGTAAAAGGGCAACATGTATATACGTAAAATCAGTCTCTTCTTATTAATTTCTATCCATTGACTTTCGGACAACTTCATTCCTAGTTGACCCACAAGAAATTAAGGATCTAGCCCATTTGTTAGAGCCCATATGACACATAAGGCTCATCCATCAATTTTCCTAGTGAATTTGGTATAACATATTTAATAGATTTAAAAGAAGTTATTGATTTTAAAGGATCTGATTGATTGTTATAACAATTGTTATAAAATTTTATAGACTTCATAAAAAATTTATTAGAATTTAATGAAATTTTTGAGATTAAGATTGAATTTCATAATAATAATTTTTTTTCATAATTTTACTTTTAAAATCATTTTAAATCTATTAAAATTTATTATTTTTTAAAATCTTTTAAAATTAATGATTTTTGAATAACTATAGATTTTAAAATAATTATACAAATTATAATTGAATACACTTATATTTTAATATACTTTTATAAAATCCATTAAAATCTAAATTCAATATATTGGATTTTTATGGCTTCTTTTAAAATTCAAATCGAATACTTCTAAACTGCTAAATAATTTAAAATTCTAAATTGAATACAACCCTTAATTAAGGAAGAACAAAATAGAAAGCCATTTACATTAGCTACATAGCTATAGAGAGATCTTACAGTCAGCTACATCTCATATGTTTATTATTTCCACCGACAGCTTTTAGATCATCACACACACACAAAAAAAAAAAAAAAAAAAAAAAGGGGAAGGTAACGCAACCTTATTAAGAGTAAAAGAAAAACATAGGAAATCACAATGACGATCATATATTCATATTCTCATTGAGCCTTGCAGCAGCTGTCACTGATGCAGCTATGCCTCCCGGTTGGGTTGACATATTCGGGTTGTTCCGAAGCTCCGCCGTTGTCACTCCTTCAGCGTCTTGCCGAGTTGCTGCCTTGTCTGCCGGCAGCTTTGCCGTTGCACCCTGCATGCATTACGTGTGTTCATTAATTGAGGTAACATTCTTTTTCTTATTGTTTGACACGTCAACAAAAAATTTACATTACATTACATTATGTGTGTGTGTGTGTGTGTGTGTGTGTGTGTGTATATGTATACATATATCATATATGATAAAATATATATAATTATAATTTATAGATACCGTGAGAATGTCTCTGAGCTTGACCTTGTTATCATCCTTGTCAATTCCAGCGTTGTAAGACGCGGCGGATTGGGCGGTGGCAGCAAGCCCACCAGGGGTAACAACATTAACACCTGTTGCTCTAACCTCGGCGGCTTGAATGGCCGCGGCATCACTCTGGTCCACTGGCTTATCTCCCATTGTCTGCGCTGTCGCTTCCAGTGCTTCTCCTATAGTTATGGCGCTTGTTGTTGATCCCTGCTGCACTGGCGTTGGCTGAACAGACTGCCCAACTACCTAACACCACCACCACAATCAATCTTCAATTCAGATAATCATATGTTTGTGTATATATATATATATATGTGAAAATTCTTTTATTGAAGAATCTGAACAAATTTTTAACTCCTATCAATGGTAATACAACAGTAAAAAAAGATACAGGATGAGTGTGTGTATATATATATATATACACACGATGCAGAATTCATCGATAGGAAAATCACTGTATATAGAGCAGAGCAAGAGAGAGACCTGTCCGCCAACAGCTTCAGTTATTATGCGACGTCCGGGAACGTCGGTTTCCGTGACGGTGACGCCTTGACCTCCAGCGGCGTCCGAAACTTCAGTATGTCTAACGACGCCAGCTCTCTCATTCCAGGTAGCGGCTGCTTGCATGGTGGCTGCCGGACCTCCTTTCTGAGTCTGTCCGAGCACCGCCGTTTCTGCTGTCTGCATCATGGCCGCGTCCTGTGGTGCAATGGGCTTGTCGGCCAGATCCCCATGAACGCCAAAAATGTCGCCGTATTTTATTGGTTCTTGTTCGTCCCTCCTTGGCTGTCCCTGGCTCATTTTCTTTTTTCTTTTTTAATTTTTTTTTCCTTTTTTCGGTGGATTTTTAATCTGCAATGGGTTTGTGGTTTTCGGGCGGGAATTTTTGGTTTTGTATTGAAGAAGAATGTGTTTGGAGTTTGGAATGTAATTGTATATATAAATCGTCGGAACGTTGACACGTTTTAGACAATGAAACGTGGCGAGTCAAAATGGAGACAGTTTGAATGAAAATTATACACGTGTTGGGTTTGGGTGTCGTTGCAGATTAAAAATCCACCGTTTGTATGCTAGACGACACTTGCACATGCATACCCATGGCCTCCTACTTGGCTCACTGCATGTGGAAGCTTTATTAAGCCCATGCATCGGCAAATTCTCAGTTTTATTTTATTTTATTTTCTTAGGACTAATTTGCTCCTTGAATTCTTTTTTCACTTCCATAAATTTACAAAAAAAAAAAAAAAAAAAAAAAAAAAAACATAAAATCACAGATTTTCGACATCCTTTGTACCCTTAGTTACTTATGAGTTAATTGACTATGGACCACTGAGTTCTATTTTAATTTTTTACCAAAAACCAAAAAAAAAAAAAAGAATTCTATTTGAATTCCTTTAATTTATGTACATTTTGCAATATTATTTACCCTTAATATCCAATCACTATTTGTTATGCATTTTAGTACCATTTATTGTGTCTAGACAAATTTTTGCTATAAAAATTATTTACATAATATTTATAGTCTTTAAGAACAAGTATAATTTAACCTTTCTATAAAAAAAATAAAAAAAAAATAAAAAAGTAAAGAGATCTTGTAATTCACTTGTAGTTATGCTCCTCCTAGAGACAAATCCAGCAACTGATGTGGTTGCTTGTCATGCCTTGTGTTTGGTTGAGTTTGAATTATGGATGGTTCTTCTTGGTTAACTTGCTGTTATTCAGGATGATATTTGCAAGCTTGTTTCTTAATCCAATCCATTCTATTTCTATTTCAAATAATTGGATTTAAAAAAAAAAAAGCATTTGAATCATATTATTGAATATAGAAATTAGAAAATACGGAACATTTTCTTTGAAAAACCAATGTAAAAAAGGTTGAAAACCGTAGTATTTTCTTTTGAATTTTTTTTTTTCCCTTTTTATGCCGAGAAGTTAGAGCAGAAACGTATTTTTCAATTTTCCTCAATGATTATCACACATTAATTTCCTGGACTTCGGCTACTCCAGAATAATGCCAAATAAAAGAAAAGAGAAATGCTTACACAAAACATTATATATAAAGTTAATATACTTGTACGCATAAATGTTCATTACAGGAAACACATTATTCTATAATCCATGGGCTATAGCCCTAATCATGACAAAGTTTTTGAAGGGCAAATGGGAGAATAAAAACATAAATTCATTATCCATAAAACCCATTAAACTAACACAAGACCATCCAATGATGATAACTTGTACTTTTTATTTGCTGCTTATTGTTGTGGTGTTTCTCGGCTAGCAACCTCTAACCCATTCCCTGCAAAACCATAAAAAGAGTGAATTTTTCAACGTTTTTTTTTTTTTCCACATTTCAGTTAATTCCATGGCTAAAGCATAAACAATTAACATTAATCTTGAAACCGATATCCTTCAACATACATTTTTTTTGGTAAATATATCCTTCAATAAGCATGTCATATATAGTTAATAGGAATTATGATTCTTTTATCAAAAAAAAAAAAAAGGAATTATGATTAGGAAAGCAATAGCTTTACGTACCATCAGGATCAAAGAAGAAAATTTGCTTCACTTTACCATTTGGTAGGGACCTCTGAAAAGTCTCAACCCCTTTTTCCTGCATCAAATAATCAAATTTCTGTAACTTTTTGATGTGGGTTAGTGTTTATCATGCAAAATAAATAAATATATATTACCTTAAGAGTTTGCACAAAAGACTCAAAATTGGAGACAGAGAAACAGATATGGTGACCTCTGGGAAGATGGCTAGGGTCAGCCACAGGTGAAGCAGCACTCCATGGACCTTCGGGTAGCTTCGTGCTGGGGTTTCTCTCGATTAGATGGAGAGAAAAAGCTGATGGTAGATTTAGCCATATTACGTTGAATTCCCCAAAATTTGGGGCTTCTATCTCCTCGAACCCAAATATCTTCACCAAAAACAAAATTTATTTAATTGGTTATATGCCAAATATATATATATAAATATATATATATATATATATATATATTCTGGGAGATGGAAAGCTGATAAAAGGGGAAATTTGAAGAACCTCTTTGTAGAAATTGGCGAGACGCCTTATGTTGGAGGATTCTCTGGATATGTGGTTGAGGCTCACTCCTTTGGCTACCGCAGCTGCCATTTTTCTTATTCTTGTAGTTTTCTATTTTGATTCGATTTCTTCGAAGTACTGGCTGGCTGGTGTTTGTTTTTTTATAAAGTTGCTCTCTATTGCTATTGTACCTCTTGGAGAGCGAAAACGACATCGTATAGGTACACTAGCACATCATCACTCACACGGCACTTGTCATTAGTAGGAATACGTAATTTGGAGATAAATAAATTTGTGAATTTTGAGTGGTTTCTTTTTTTTTTATGGTAATTTGGTAGATAGTGTAGATTTCCTAACAGTTTGGCATTTCAAAACAGTAAATTCTGACATATTGCAAATTTGTTCTGTACTTCAAAATTGGGATTGGGAATCAATCCCTTTAATAATGATAAGGGATTGATTCCAGCTTATATTAAAACTGATTAAAAAAAATGATGAGGCAAAAATTCATCTTCTCACCAATAATCTTTACAAGAGCACCGACCCTCTTTAAAGCAGTGGAACCGGTTGTTATCTCTCACGATGATTTCTCTGCCTACAATGCCTGAGATGAACTTAATGGCACTGTGGCAATCTCCACATATTCTAAGGTTTTTTGTGATCCTTATGGGTACTCCAGAAGGAATAGCAATGAGGCCAAAGGCCAGGGCAATCTTCTCACTGTGGTACCAAACTTCTGATATCTTCTCTTCTTCCTCTAAATCAAAAAGAGCAAAATCGGTATCAGGAACATAACCAGCCTCTTTCATTTCCCTCCTTAGTTTAGATAACATTGCTTGAATCTCTGAGTTCCTTTCATGGAAGGTATCTTTTGCTTGGAAGACGTGGACTGCATTCTTTACAGCAACCCAACTGCAGCCAGCACCTTTCTTGATTCCAACATCTTTCATCTCCTTTCTCACAAGAGTGGCTTCTTCCCACCTGTATGCATTAGTATCCAAGTAAGACAATCAGTTCAATTCAATTTAAGAAAATGAATAACAATATCTGCCTAGTTTCAAAATCTACCACAATATTGCTTTGAAAGGAAATTCAAAAACCAAAGTATATAGCTTTTGAGGTTTATAGTGCCTATGGAACTTTTTATTGTTGGTTAAGAAGTGAGAATGATGAATCTAAAATTAAGTAATGTATTTTTGAAACTACTTAATGCCGATTTGAAGAAAAACAATTAGTCTGTTCCATAATAAATTATTACCTGCCAGCAGAAGCAAACATGTTTGAAAGCACAACATGATTGCCAGAGTCTTTGGGATCAAGTTCAAATAAATGATCCGCTGCAATCTTCCCTATATCTGGTTTCCTGTACACTCTACATGCTCCTAGAAGAGCCCCCCAAATTGAAATCGTTGGACAAATTGGCATCTTCTTGATGAACTCGTAGGCATGCTCTACCATCCCAGCTCGACCTAGCAAGTCCACAACACATGCATAATGCTCTGCCCCTGGTTCAATCCCATACTTCACTCTCATTGACCCAAATATCTCTATACCCTTTTTTACCATGCCTGCTCTACTGCAAGCTGACAATACACATACTAGTGTTACATAATTCGGTCTAATACCATGGCTGCCAGAACTTATTTCCTCAAACAAAGTCAAAGCCATGTCAGCATGCCCTTGATGTGCATAGCCACATAACATCGCATTCCAAGTGATTAAGTTCTTTTCCGGCATCTCTTCAAAGGCTTGTTCACAGTCATCTATACTCCCACATTTTCCATACATGTCAACAAGTGCACTCCCAACAAAGATATTTCCCTCAACGCAGGCTTTCAAGGCAAGTGCATGGACTGACCTACCCAATTCAAACCCTGCCATCCCAGCACAAGCACTTAGAACACTAGAAACCATGAAATCAGTTGGCTCAATTCCTTCTTTTCTTGCCTGCAAAAAGACCCCACAAGCTCTCTCTTCCTCATCGTTTTGTACATACACTGCTACCATAGAGCACCAAGAAACATCATTCCGCAAACTAATACTATCAAAAACCGTCTGAGAAGATCCAACCTCCCTACACTTCCCATAAAAATCAATAAGCCCATTCATGACTGACACATCTTTCCCAAACCCACATCGAATCACAAACCCATGTAGCTGACGCCCCAACTCCAAATCTGAAATGTCTGAACATGCATTTAAAAAAGCACAGAATGTAATCGAATTAGGCTCCCCACCCGCACGAACAAACTCAATAAACTTCTCAATTGCAATTTTTGGCCGTCCATCAAGCACAGTATTGGATATATAAGCATTCCACGTAGCAAGATTTCTTTCGGGCATTTCGTCAAACATTTTATTAGCTTCATCCCGAATACCCGTTTTGCAATACATGTCAAAAGCACTACAACCAACAAAAACATCACGTATCTGACCAGTCTTAACCGCAACGGCATGAACCTGTTTTCCAGTACCAGACATACGAAGCGAAGCAGAGGCCTTGAAGGCGCAAGGGAAGGTGAAGTCATTGGGTTGAATACACTCACGGCGCATGTTAACAAAATGAAGTAGAGCAGAAGCAAAGCGACCATTTTGGACGGACCCAGCAATAAGGGATGTCCAAGTGACGACTGTGCGGGATGGGGTGAGCGAGAGAACGAGCTGTGCCGAGTTGGGGAGGTCGAGTTTGGAGTACATGTTGACAAGATGGTTGGAGAGGAATGATGGCAATGGGGTATCGAGGGTCTTGATAATCTGGGCATGGGCGGCTCGGCCAATTAAAGACGAGCAGGTCGAAATGGCCGATTCGACCAGGGCAGCGAGCGAGTTGGGAGAGAGGAAAGGCATGGTCGGAAACTACGCTCATGGTTGGCGCTGATGCGAAAATTGAAGCAGCATGAACAGCAAGTGTTTGCGATATTTCCCCAGCAAAGCCTTTCCGTCGTGGGCGGGTTTAATGGTTGGACTAAAAGACAGCACTGGCCCACTTCTATAAAAAAAAAAAAAAAACTGACGGCTTTCTTCTTATTGGTTCGGAAAACATTTTGGTCAAAGACACGTTGATTTTTTAGTTACAACTATTAAAGGTGAAAATATTTTTGTGGTAATCCAACTCCAACACCCTAACTTTTCGCTGTTCGTTCTCTTTCTCTCCCAAATGATGACATTAACAAAATTCAAGTTTTTAACTTTCTGTTTTTTCTTTTCTTTTCTCTCTGCCAGAGAGAGGAAGAGAATACTGGGATTTCTTGAAGAGAAAAGAGAGAGACCAAAAAGTGTTTGAAAGCATTAAATTAAAAAAAAAAAAAAAAGGGTTTTGCTTTTGTGTGGTTTTGAAGGGTGTGTATATAATATTATGAATTTTTTTCCATGGAATCCATGAGAAAGAGTGCTAATAATATTATACCCTCTTCTTCTACCACCCTACAAAACCCAGAAGCAGTCTCTCATCTCCAAGAGAGCATTGCGTCTGTTCTTTCTCGATGGACCGGCTTGCAAATGGCCGTCCATAACCAATGGGGCGGACATGACTCTTTCGAGAAATCCCGAAAACTTGCTGCAGACATCTTCTCTTGGCTGTCTCAGTCCAAAGGTTTGAAATCAATAATAATAATAATAATAATAATAATAATAATGCATTTGTTTAGCTTTTTTATATCGTTCATGCATGTATCTATATTGCTTTATCTTTATTAAATTACCTTGTGTATACATGCCTTATAGCACGGCTTTACGTGGAAGACGTAGAGAATTTTCTCCATGAATGTATGCTTCTCACTTTCAACACAGATTTGGAGGATGGCAGCATCGAGGAGGTATATATATATATATATATAAAGCCAATATATGCATATGTAAATTTTATTTTATTGAACAATTTTGGACATCTTATGTTCAATTGCCTGTATATATGGTTTTTTATATGATAATTAAAAAATTTATAAACAGTCATTTATAGTTGTTAGATCATAAAAATCATCCAGATTTAATAATTGTATATGCAGTTCCTTACAATTTTTTTTAAATGTTTTACCGTATTATTTTATATATATATATATATATATAATTAATCTAAAGTAAAGTTCATTTTATTTTAATTATTAAATCAGATTAAAAATTGAGATTTAAAATTTTAAAAGTGATTAAATATATATTTAATAACATATTAAAACAAAAAAGTGAACTCTATCAAAATCTATTGATTAATAAATATAATTTTAAATTTTTCAATTATTTATGCAATCCAAAAATAAATAATAAATCAAATCAAATTATGTTAATATTTATATTAAATATATTATTTAATAATATAGTTATACTTAATTATATTTTATATGAGCTTGGGATTGGAAGTTACTTGCAGACCAATTATATATCTATATATATATATATATATATAGATATAAAATATTTGTGTTTCTTTTGGTCACAAAGATTAAAGATTTCTAGTATTGGTTTTAGTTCATACTTTTATATATAGCACTTAGCAATTGATTTAGCAGGTAGCAGAAGAATTAATGAGTATACATGAAGAGTACTTGCAAGGAAATCAATCAATGTGAAGGGAACACACAACCTTAAAGTTCTGTATAATATAATATGGTTGTCAGAGTAAGGTTTCATTTTATCTTCATTTTGTTAATTTACATTTAGTGCACACGTAAGTTGTTACTTTAGGTGTACATGAAGATTCACCTTATATATTTTTCTTTGCTTTGTGGGGCAGGTACTAAATTGTGAAATTGTGAAACAATGACAAAAGATGTGATATATCAAGATGGTATATACATAAAGGAATTGGTATTTCAAAATACTAATTGTAGACCCCTGTTTTTCGCTTTTTGGCTGGTAGGCACTTTGATATATGCATAATTGAGAGGTTGTATTAATGGTACTGGACTATGTTTGCAATATATGAAACTTCAAGTACTTAACATTCAATCTAGCTATGCTATTTGTTAAGCCAAAGTTAGCTAGTAATATGTTTGTTAATTCTTACTCTCTTGATTATTAATTTTACTCTCCTGATTATTAATTTTTTGTTTCCATTAAGCAAAATTTTTGGATTTTAATTGAACATATACTAGCCTTTCATCCATCTTGTTTTCTAAACATAATCTTTGATAAACTTGGATTTGAAGAAATTACCTGAGAAAAGAGAGAGAGAGAGAGAGAGAGATTAAATTATATTATTTCTAATGTAATGATAAATTATTAACTTTTTGTGTACGCTTTTGAGTATTTGAATTGGGAATATTTTATAGCTGTCTGATTTATTTATTTATTTAGTTTTATTTGTGTATAGATCAAATTATGGAGAGGGGATTTCAAACTAAGCACTAGACGATAATGTTCTATAAAAGATGTTATAAGCAATAATATTACATATATGTGGTAAAGATATGAATTCTTTCCTAATTTAAACTTTACCTAAGTTTTTAAAATGCAATAACATATGGTAGTTCAACAATTAAATGCCATAGATTTATTCTTCATTTATTATTTTATTTCTTCTATTTTCTATTTTCATAATCAAATGACATATGACAGCTAGCAAATTATGACCAAGATTTATTATGACAGCTAGCAAATTATGACCAAGATTTATTCTTTTATCTTTCTTTTTTTCCTTGACTTAAAAAAAAATTCATACCTTTGGTTTGATTAGTTGGAGGATTCTCTTCAACTTGTGTGCTCTTCTATTTTTTATTTTTCATGTGAATTTTTTTTAGTAACTTTAAACAAATATAAATATCACAAATCCAAAATTCATTAAATAAATTTGATAAATTATTTTTGAAAATAAAACTAAAATTATTGATTTCTTTTTTTTTTTTTAAACAAGCTAAAGCAAAAAGGCAAGAACTTAACAATATTGCTACTTTGGTATTACCTGACACCAAAATTCTAACTTGAATACGCTTAGAAAAACACAGCAAAATAAGAAATAAATAAATAAAACACTAACAAAAAAAAAAGCAAAAATACTCATATTATTTGCAACTTTAATATTGCTTTTTTCTCCTTTAATTAGGGGTATGTAAAGACACCGATTAACCAACCAAATTAATCGATCAAACTATTCCGATCTTATTTGGATATTTATTTCATAGCTATTAGATTGAATTGGTTTCAAAAATTCAAAGCTAATAATCAATTTAATTTGAGTCATTTTATGAGAAAAATCAATAAAACCAATTCAAACCAAATTAATTAAAATATAAATAATTTAAAATATATAATTTAAAAAATTTAGTAAATTATTAATGTTTTTGTTTTATTGGATGTTCAGATTTATTTGCATTATTTAGTTAAAAATTTAGTTATAATTGGTTTATTATTTTAACCAGTTTTGTTTCATTTCTCTTATCTTATAAATAAATATTTTCATTTTTTAAAAATTATAAGATATTTTAATAAAAAATTTGATTATTTCATTTGAGTAAAAAATTAAAAGTCTAAAATCTAAAGTTTTAACCAAAAACAAACTATCTAATATTTAAAATTTTAGAATCTAAAATTCACAAATCCATGTCCTAATATGATTTTAAACTAACCCTCCAATTCTATTGAAATAAACCAAATATTAGATTATATTGGATTGCATTTGATGTTGATATCTATTTCATAGAAGTCAAAAATTAAAAATCTAAAATTTAAGAGGTATATTCAATTTAGCATTTAATAGATTTAAAATAAATAAATTTTAAAGGATTTGATAAATTGTTATGGAGTTTTTTAGAATCCATAAAAAAAATTTATAAGAATCCAACAAAATCTTTAGAATTAAAACTGGATTTCATATTGATAATTTTCTTCACAATTTCACTTTTGAAATCTTTTCAAATCAATAAAAATCCATCATTTTTTAAAATATTTTTAAATTGATGAGTTTTTGAATACCACTAGATTTTAAAAAAATTCTACAAAATCCTAGATGAATACACCTTTATAAATTTCATTAAAATCTGAATTCAATAACATTGAATTTTTATAAACTCTTTTAAAATCTAAATTGAATACCTCTAAATTTTAAAATACTTTTTAAATTCTCCAAACTTTGATTGAATACATCTCTTTAGAGTTTGAAGAATTTTAAAAATATTTAAAAATTTAGAGATATTCGATTTAAATTTAAAATAGTATATGCAAATCTAATGATATTTAACTCAGATTTTAAATTTAGGTATATACAGTTAGCATTTTAAAAAATTATTTTAAAATCTAAGACGGATATATTCAATTTAGACTTTAAAGGATTTTAAAAGTATTTAGCAGTTTAAAAGTATTCGATTTAGATTTTAAAAAAATCTACAAGTCCAATGATATTCAATTCATATTTTAATGGATTTTATAAAAATCTATTGAAATCTAGGTATATTCAATTAGGATTTTGTAAATTTTTTTTAAAATTTAGTGGTATTCAAAAGTTATTGTTTTTAAAAAAATTTAAAAAATAATAAATTTTAATGGATTTAAAAAGATTTTAATAGTGAAATTATGAAGAAAATTTTCAATATAAAATCCAGCATTAATACTAAAATTTTTGTTAAATTCTTATAAATTTTTTATAAAATCTATAAAATTCTATAATAATCTATTAAATATTTTAAAATCTATAAATCATTTCAAATTTATTAAATTCTAACTTAAATACACATCCTAAAGATATTTAAAAACTATTAATTTTAAATGATTTTTAAAAAATAATAAATTTTAATAAATTTTAAAAAAATTTAATAGTAAAATTAAAAAAATAAAATTTTAATTGTAAAAATTTTATTGAAATTTTAAAATTTGTTTAATGTAACTTGTAAAATTTCATAATAGTTTATTAAATTTTTAAATATTAATTGGATGGGATGGTATTGGTAATTATTAAATACTTCGGTTTTCAAACCAAGGAACACCTCTATTTTTTATGCTTAAAAAAATATTAAATTATTTTAATTACCCTCCATCTTTCGTATTATTGCCAGATTGCCAATTTTCATTATTTTTTTGCTAACCCTTTTCTTTCTTTTATGATGATTCAACCCCTCCCTTTCTAAAACTTTGTCCCTTTTTCTCCGCCTGCTTCTCTCACCGTCGTTGACGCATCCACGAGCTCCGGCACCGGCCAAGGCCACTGCCCTCCGGCCCATCAGATTTTACGGTTCTCACTCTGAGTCCCTGCTTTTCTTCTTTTTTCTCGTCCCCCTTTCCTAAAAAACGACACCGTACTCCTCCACTTCTTCTTTTTCGACTTCCCCTCTCTTTCCCTTCCTCGCCGGTGAATCTCTCTATACAAACACAACGCAGATCATACTGCGAGTGGAGGAGGGCCAAAAGGTCATTTCAGTGGACTGCTGGTTCTCTCTCTCTCTTTCCTTCCGCCGTGAGCTTTCCAAGGTTAAGCTCTTATTTACTTAACTTTAGTTAATTAATTAATTAATTAATATTATTATTATATATTTATTTTTTTGTGGTTGTTGATTTTTAATTTTTTCTCTGATGAACACTGTTTGTTTCTAGTTCAGATTCAACACTTCTAAATTTTGTTTTCCGGAAAAATCATTTTTGTCAACTAGTTTTTTGGTGTCGTAGGTGCGAAAACGGTGATTCACGAATTTGAAGAACCTTCTCGTTTTCGTGTTAAATCAGATCAACTTCATTTTCTCTAATGTGAGCCTTCGAATACGATAATTTAGTTTTTCTACATATATATATATATATATATTTTTTTTTTTTTACATGGAAAATGTGGTGTAAATTAACTAAGATGATAATGGAATGATGGCGAAAACATTGACATTTTAGGAATGTGTGAAGGAATATATATATATATATATATATATATGTATGTATGTATGTATGTATGTATGTATGTATGTATACGGTATATTTGCTAGAAAGGAGAAAGAATATGGATTTTCCATGTGGAAAAACGTGATGTAGCTTAGATTAGATGATAATGATGGCGAAAACCATAGAGTTGGCATTTTAGGGATGTTTAATGTGTTGGAAGGTTTGATGGCAGTTAGGGAAATCTGTATATACAGCTGAATATGGTTTCCATGTGATTATGCAACGTAGGAGAAGAAGGTTTCTTGAAATAAATAACCGTATGGCATGTTCAGTGTATATGTTTCATTCGATTTATGCACTGTAAATTTTGATTTAGTATTTTTTCACTGTGAAGTTTCTTATAATTAGAAGTAATACTGTCATCAGAATAGTGTTGAACTTCTGTTATCTGTTGGTTATCATATCTCTTGAGCAGGATATTGAAATGGCACTGGGAACAATACACTAGCCTCGGTTGATAAAGAACTTCATGGGGACTGAGATTTCTAACAAAAGTAAGGGTGACTCAGAAAGGGTTAAGGAAAATGGCCTTACTCTAAAGCCGGTACCGCCTGATGGCTATGGTGTGGGTTTGCCATATGCTCCTGAGAATTGGCCCAATCCTGGTGATAATTGGAGTTGGAGAGTGGCGAAAAGAGTTGCCATAACTGGACACTATCTGGATAGGTACCTATATCTTCCAAAGAGACTATGCCGTGGTGAGAATAAATCAGGGAAGAAATATGGTGGTTTTGCTAGCAAGCTTTCAGTTGAACGCTATATCCGAACAGCATTTCCTGAAACAGACATAAATGCATTTTTTGCATCATTCAGCTGGAGGATCCCAGCGAAGAAATCATCCCTTAGAAATGGTGGTAAGCTGTAGTCATTGCAATTTTTCTCCTAATAATATATATATATTAATCTACTGCTTTTTGCTCTACACTGGTAGATGCTGTATCTGTTTCCTTCTCCTCTCCCACTTTTCCTTTTTCTTATCATGACAATTTCTGTAGATCGGTACAGTTGGTCTCTATGTCTGAGTTGCTTCCTTTTTCTTTTTCTTTTTAATAAATAATTTGGAGACTTACATGCCCTTCTAGACATGGACACTGGTTCTTAAAGATAGTTGACACATGCTTGTTATCTGCCATTGCCAATGAATGAAGTGATGCTTAGGCCAACTAAGAAAAAAAGGAAATAAAGAAGGAAGAACAAAGCTTTTGAAGCCACTACTAGATTGGCATTCCCTTTGGTTAAGCTCAAGTCTTGAAATAACCACCTTAACCGTTACTGGATTGATGGTGTAATGCATTTGTACCTGGTTCTATCATGAGTTCATAAAAGTTTTCTTCATTATGATTTTTATATTTTCATCGAAATTTTTCATCTTCTAGCATTTGTTTGAAGATTCTGTTTTTTGAGCGTATGCAATATTATATTGGTTATTAATTTGTTGTTTATGGAGCAAATTATGAGATATATGTGGTAATCTGTCACAGAGATGTCCAAAATTTTTCCAGTGGAAAGTTGTTTTTCTTGTCTAACTGTGGTGCTTCCTTTTTTAACAGGTCATGCAGCAAGCCATGAAATAATTCCTCTTCCTCCTGCAGAAAACGGAGAACAGTCTGTGGATGTTGGGGGTTGTAAGGCTGGAAATAAGATGTGCAGCAGTTTGGTGGAACAAACAGAAAAGCCAATATCAGCAGTCATGCCTTGCGATATTTGCTGTAGTGAACCTCGGTTCTGCCGTGATTGTTGTTGCATTCTCTGTTCCAAGACCATAAAATCTACCTTTGGAGGCTACCATTACATTAAATGTGAAGCTGAAGTGGGAGACGGTTATATTTGTGGGCATATTGCACACATTGACTGTGCCTTACGAACTTATATGGCTGGGACAGTAGGAGGAAGCATTGGGTTGGATGCTGAATACTATTGCCGGCGTTGTGATGCAAGGACAGATCTGGTCTCACATGTCACTAGGTTTTTGCATACATGTGAATCCATGGATTCTCGAGATGAAATTGAAAAGATTCTAAACATTGGTATCTGCCTTTTGCGGGGTTCACAGAAAGCTAGTGCAAAGGAACTGCAGAACTATATTGAGCTTGTCACAGCAAAGGTAAAGTGGTCTTTTTCTTGGTATAAAAAGAATAGCTTTCTTGCTTTCACAATTAGCCTTGTTCTTTCCTAGAGTCCCTAAAATCAGCAGCATGACCATTTAGTTTTTTTCATCAGCTTAAATATGGAACTTGTCTTGAAGATATTTGGAAGGTGGAAGACCAATTGTTAACTCGTAGAACTGGTAAATTTTCTACAATTCCCTATCTCACTCTAAATATTTATGTTATAATGATCAACAATGCATTACTGGTTGAGACGCAGTTTGATAATATATTTTTCTCAGTTAGCCTCAGGTTTTCATAAAAAGTAATGTAGTCATGCAAGATCATAAACAATGGTCTCTCAGTTATTGTAAGTTTAACTCTTTAGTTAGTCTGGAAATGGGAGGGCTAATTTTTTCCCTTATCAAACAGGTTCTTATGCTTATCACTAATACTTCTAGAAAACCGTCAACATAGACTTACTTCTTGTTTTTGTGTAGTATTAGAATTTAGATTAACACAATGATTGATACTTTGAATGAATTTTAGTCACATGCTTCACTATATGTATATGAAGATGTTTGTCAAGCACCCTTTCTCTCTCTCAGCATTGAATTATTCCTTTTTCATATACAGAAGTCTCTTACAATGGGGATGCTTCACCGGAAATAACGAACTTCCAAGACTCTCCAGATATTGGAACATGCCTGCCAGTTGTGTCTGTATCTTCTGATTGTCAAACTGAATCAATGAAACTTGATGAAGAGATAGATCAGGTTTTGGAGGCACTAAGAAAATCACAAGAGTTTGAATATAAATTAGCAGAGGAAAGACTTTATGCACAGAAGAAGTATCTTTGTGATCTGTACCAGCAACTCGAGAAAGAGAAGACTGGACTGACACGTCATGTATCATCAACTAACCATGATGACTTACTGAGTGCTGTCTTAAGCAGAGTGAATCAAATCAAGCAGGAAGTTGCTAAACTCAAGGTCATGGAAGAAGTCGCCAAGGGATTTGGAAAAACTTCTAAAAGTATCCTAGAGGAGCACTATGGATTGGAAAGCGACTGAGTGAAGCGAACCTTTGGGCAATTATGATGATTAAGATGATCATTTGTGCATCAAATTTTGGTCTAAACTGCCTTCTCCATGGTATAATTTTCAAGCAAATTCCCTGTCATGCTTGTCTGAGGTATCTTACACATGATGTAAGATTTGCTTGAGCGTCATAAGGAAATTTGGTGCTCTGAAAAACCGAGGGATGAAAATCTCGTCTGAAAGACCTTTCAGACCATAACGCTTTCATGGTTTTAACTTTTCTTTTTTTTTTTTCTTTTTTTAGTTGGAAACAGAGTGGATCGAATATTATATCAAAAGCCATTCGCAATTGACAGCGACGAGGATGTAGAAATACTCTGCAAATCAATGGGTATGAATGGAAAATCAACGGATATGGGTGAGTTTGGAAAATTAGGAAAATTACTCAATGTTGTTTGAATGTATGCGTAGTCTATTTCAGTTGGACTTTTTCCCAGTTTGGTGGTGACTAAGCAAATCTTTGCATCCACGAAAAAAAAGCTCAAGTAAATCTTTGCAGAGAAACGACATGTTGCTATTGATACACATATGTTGCTTTATTATGTTATACTTGGGTTATATTTTTACCCTGAAAAATCACGTTTGGACAGTTTTATAATGTTAAAAACGCCTCCACAAGGCTATCTTGCACCAAAATGTCGATATTTATTTGGTCAATTTATCTTCCATTTCATTTGTAGAAGTCTACAACTTATCGTATTGGAGAAGTAATTTTTAGTTATAAAAAAAAAAAAGAGAGAGAGAAAGAGAGAAAATAGTTTTAGCACTTTTCCATCCAAAGGGGCAAGAATGAAAATAGAAATTCAATTTTGACCACAGACTGGGAATAAATTTTCTTTTCTTAGTTGCAATTTCTTTCCTAGAGATCCAATAATGGAAACCCAGCATAAAATCCTTGTCCACTTTCTATGTCATCCCACTATTTACACGATGTACATGTTTGTATGTTATTCCATAACACAAAATTCTTTTACATATAATGACCAAAAAACTCACGAAACTTACTTCATTCTCACCCGTGGACCCAAAGAAGAGCAAAGAAAATGACAGCAGTCTTCTTCAATAGAATAAAGCATCTTGTCGTAGTAGCATTAGCACCTTAATTAAGATGCCCCGAGTCCACCCAATCACAAAATGTTGCTTGAATTGCTTGAATTAGAAGTCTATAATGTGTTGAATAGACTCCACTTTCGTTTATAAAAGTGAATTTTCACATCAGCTGCTACACCTGATTCAAAACTAACTTTTAATGCGGGTTTCTTGGATTATGTTGCTTTCCTAATTATGGAATGCCTCCTAAACTTATCCGAATAATTGCAAATATTAATTCATCTCTTCTTTCATATATATATATATATATATATATATATATATATATATTTTTTTTTTAAAAAAAAAAAAAACCAAACATTTTCTTCTTAGGTTTGATAAATTGGCCTTAAAAGATATGTGTACTCATGGATTAAATTTATAATATGCCTTAAAATTGAGATAGACAATTAACAATCCAACTTTAAACACCTACCAGGGGACAAAATACAAAATGTGCCTAACCTTACACGGTGACCGTAAATTATAAAGAAACACATATTATACCATGCCTTTTTTTTTTTTTTTTAAAATTAATTTCCAGAAATCTTCTGTATACTACATAAGGTCGCCTGCAAATGCCTTTTTTTTTTTTTAATTAATTTCCAGAAATCTTCTGTATACAACATAAGGTCGCCTGCAAATGCCTTTTTTTTTTTTTTTAATTAATTTCCAGAAATCTTCTGTATACAACATAAGGTTGCCTGCAAATGCCTTTTTTTTTTTTTTTTTTTTTAATTAATTTCCAGAAATCTTCTGTATACTACATAAGGTCGCCTGCATCTTTTTTGGCTTTTAAATCTTACTTTTTGATATTGGAACGGAAAATCAAAAACTGACAAAGCAACTTAGACTAAGACATAAGAACGCTGTGTGTCAATGTATAAAGCCTTATGTTTAATGAAATTCCTGACAAACAGAATAAGCTAAAAATTATCAGAAAAGTAAGTAAGATCTATGACTTAGATCCTTTTTCACAGATTTAAATGTCTTGCATGCATGGAAGACCAAAAAAGTATACCCTT
Organism: Ziziphus jujuba; assembly: GCF_031755915.1. Taxonomy (NCBI): domain Eukaryota; kingdom Viridiplantae; phylum Streptophyta; class Magnoliopsida; order Rosales; family Rhamnaceae; genus Ziziphus; species Ziziphus jujuba. The sequence goes on along the minus strand of NC_083381.1, from coordinate 26,555,279 downwards.
AAGTGAGGTGACAAAATGCTAGTTTATAGGTCAGAAGATTCAGAGATTTAAATGTGAATACTGAAAGAAAAAGATAAAAGGGATGAATGTAGAAGAACAGTGAAAAAATTTTCAACCTGCCCAAATCACCAGCATGCATTTTATATGGGGGGAAAAAGGTCAAGATTAAAGCTTAAAATACAGATGCAGTTTCTAAAGCAAAGTTATGCACTTAACAAAACTCAAACAACAAGCCAAAGTATTAGGCCTCCTATATCTAGCATTGCAGACACCAATGGATAGCAATGTCATATAGCATAGTTAATTCAAAGATCTTGACAAGAAGAACCACCCTTCAGCATAAAACTTTGAGGGGTTCTTAGTAAAATTCATAAAAATAATGAAACCAAACAGTATTGATTACTAATTATTCATCCAAAGAAAGAGAGACCTCAGCGAAAAAGAATCATAAAACACAAAAAATGAGCAAAAGGGATTGAAAAGGCTGCAATGCTATACTGTATAAGATAACGTTGGTTATCATAAGCTAGAAAGATCTTGAAATGCAAGACATAATTTGTTTGCTAAAAAGTAAATAGGGAAAGAAATGAATTAATTAAAGTCCCGCTTTAGACAATCATATATGGATCCACTAGGTAGACCACACGACCTACATAGACGACCCACCAAATGGACCAGTACACGTAAGCCCACTAGGTCGGTCAGAAGCATATATTCTAACCCTTTAGTGAAAAAGACACCATGTTCTTGCTAAAGAGTCTAGAGAGGAACACGAACGGTCAGCTTAGTTCCACCCAAAAAATAAATTTCCAAATCAAGAATTGCAATCAACGGGATATTAGAATCCAAGGATGAGAGGTAAAGGAAACAAACTAAAAACAACACTAGTGGAATCATCAATGAGAGCCAATGAATTCAGACTAAAATGCAATGCAATGCCAAAAAACAGAAAAAAAAGAAAAACACATGATAACAAAGGGATAGAGGTTGGAATTATTGAATAGTTCTCATTACTGGGAAAGGTAAATGTCTACATTTTTTCCAGGTTCAGATGGTTGGAATAATATCTCTTAGATCACCAAAATTTCATAATCAGAACTTCTACGATTCATTTTTTTCACAAAAAAAGAGATTGCTTTTCCCAGGATCCAAATATGGGCAACAAAATAATTCAAGTCCTTAGCAGCTAAAAAAAAAAACATTTATACTCAAAAGGAGAAGACGTGGGAGATTGTGTAATTAGCAGAAAAAATAAATGTCAAAAAACATCAATAGGCTAAATGCAATAACCATCTCCAATGCCGTTGGGGACATTTTTTGATTCAACAAAAGTAGCATACAACAACTATGTTCCATCATCATCATCATCAACAACAACAACAACAACATCAACAGCCTCAATATACTAACTTGGAAACTAAATCCAACTGAAAAGGGCGAGAAGTAAATATAAAAATTAAAAATAAAAAAAGGAAGAGATTTGGATTACTGTACAAGCACAAGCCGGCCTCCCATGCCTCCTCTGAAATTCCCATTCCCACTCCCACCATCCCAAACGTCTCCTCCACCACCATCGCCACCACCACCACGACGGTCGGAGTTCACGATCCTTTCCTCCTTTGGCACCGTCACAATAAGCTCGCCGTCGACCAAAACTGCACTGGCGAGCTCCGGTCGCGTAGATTCAGGCAACCGGAACCTCCACATATCAAGCTCTAGCTCATCCAGCGTCAATTCCGCAGAACCACTTTCCCTAACCACAATCTTTGTAACCCCAGGATGGATTTCCACCATGTGGGCTCTCACACCGCCGCCGATATTGTCGGTCTCGGCTATGAATCGGAAACAATCGGCGCTCTCTTCCACGGAAACATCGGCATCAGAACGGAAAGGTAGCTCCAGAACACGGCTGAACACGTGTGGCAAACGGCGAAGCTTCTTGTGGTTGAGACCGAGAAGAGCTTGAGCTTGGGATATGGGGTTTCTTGAATTCCTGTCGTATTGGATAGCGATGTTTCGCTTCTTGGGCATGGGATGGACCTTCATGGTGATGGAGTTATCAATCGGTTCAGTAGCAGTAGCGGTTGAAGAAAAAGAAAAGCAAGAAAGAGAGAGAAATTCTGAGAAGATTAATAGCCAAATCAAAGATGCCTTTGTGAAAATAAACGGCCAATTTTGGATTGGAATCAAAATCTTGATCAGATTATCACTGTTCAGATGAAAAGGAAGAATCATAAAGAATTGCTGGTGGGCAAAAAACAAATAAAAAAAATTGAAGTTTTCGGTAACTGGTTTTTCCTTTTTTCTTCTTTTTCTTTTTTTTTTTTTTTTCAGGTTTTTTCTTTTTCGTTTTAGTTCTCGAAATTATTTGGAATGGAAAAAAAAAAAAAAAAATTAACGAAAACGAAACCCAATTCCTCCTATGTGCGTCTGAGAAATGAGAGTCCTATGAGGAAAGAAAAAGTTGGATCTTTTTCTGGTTAAATTTGGAAGAATTCGGAAAAAGATAGAACTTCAATGCAAAGGAAAAGGCTGTTAATGATAATCTCCTTTTTCTCGGTGAAACGCAGTGTGTCAATATATGGAGGAGTATAAAAAGAGACTTTCAGGGTACGGTTTTCCCCCTTTGGTTTGAGAAAATTACAATAAATGCCATAGTTATTTTAAATTATCTCAAAAAAAAAAAAAAAAAAGTTTTTGCTTGGATTTGTTGTCAATATTTTGCATGGATGGTGTGGAACGGGCATGATGGTGGTGGTGGTTTCATATAATTTTCTTTTCTTTGTGTAATGACATTTATACCATTGACTTTTGATGACCACATGAAATTTCCTATGCCTCTTCATAAGTCATGCTTTTGGCCTTTGTTAATTACACTCTTATATTATCAATTATCATATATATGTATGTGTATATATATATATATATATATATTTAAGATTTTTTTTTATGAGTTTTATGGATAAGAATATTTTACCATGAAAATTGCATGGTGTTAATAAAAGCGTCACTTCAAGTAAAAAATTTTGGAGGGCTAGGTAAAAAGAATACATAATTACGCTCCATATTCAATTTTATGTTCAATTGAAGTAAGATTATTAGCATAAAGACCTCAATATTAATTACAATTAAAATTGATATTGATATTGTTACCAAAGAAAATTTTAAGGAACATATTATTAGAAGCATGTGAGCTTAGAGTAAAAATTTGTAATTTATCTCTCTCTCTCTCTCTCTCTCTATATATATATATATATATATATTTTTTTTTTTCTTCCCCATGAACTTCAATTGATGTTTAATTTAAAATTCGTAATTGCAATTCAAAATTTAGGGCAAAATAATGGAAATCATATAACTCAAAAAGTTAGAATTGTAACATAAGCACTTTCTTACACTATTTTATTCTACATAAAATTCGTTGCATGAGTGGTACAAACAAACAATCCCCTTTTTAGTAAGGACAAATAAACCTTCTCAAATGAAATTATAATAGCCTCTCAACTCCAATAAAAGAATAAATTCCAAATCCTTTCAAATCTTATTAGATCATTTTAATACTCTATCCCAAAGCGCTTTACATTAATATAACAATAAAAATAGTTAAAAGACCTTACAAACTTAGATACTCAAACAACACAATAGTTTAACGTATTTTTATGCCACTAAATTGTCATTTTATAATCCAATAACGCACCGACGTATTATAGCAAAACAAAAAAATAATTGATCATTATTTCTCAAGATATGATGTTAGGACAACGACACGTTTCCATATGCTAAGCTAATTCTTTGGACGAAAATATTTGAAAAGAGTTCCTTCATTGATAATATCTACATTGAACCACAGCCGTATTTATCAAAAAATCAGGTGAAAATGAGATGCATATTTTGACTAAGTTTTTCAATTTCAATTATTTATTTATTTGGACAGAAAGGGGAAAAAAATGTAAAAAGGACCATAAAAAAGTGAGCTTTGCATGCAAAGACAAGGAATGAAGGCTCTATGATCCTTCCTATAAAAGATGTTCATGATTAAACGTTTTTAGAGTAAACCAACGATTCTGAATTCTCTCTCAAAACACTCCAAACACTTTAAAAGAGTTTCTGGGTAATTTTATTTATTTATTTTGTCTGATTTTGGCTTGTAGCATGATCCGTGTGGTAGGGTCTCAAAAGCCACAAGGTACTTTTATATTACTTACAACATTGCGAAGGTGGTGGGCAATATAAGGTACCCCACAGAAACATCTACACAATTATGCTAATCTATTATATATAAGTATACAAATACATTACGCACCACAAACTATAGCTAATTAGGCCTTCACTAACTTTGTCTGATGCATCCCAAGAATTAAGGTAATTTATATCATATTTGAAATATCTTAGGGTGAACCAACTCTTAAATTTAGTCAATTGGACCACTTTTTCTAGTTTCTTCCCAAAAAAAGGAAATTTTTTTTCCCAAAAAAAGGAATTTTTTTTTCTTTTTCTTCAAAGGGGCTTTAGTAGTTGGACAAGAAAGGAAAAAGAAAATAAAAAACCCTCTTAAAAAGGCCTAAATATAATTAAGCTCTCCATGAAGAGCAATATAGAACCCAAAAAGTAAATTCGTACAAACGCGTGTACGCGCATAACAAAGTCCAAAAAGTGGGTTCTTTGGATTATTTTGTAAGCCTACAAAGATCTGAATCTGGTAAATCCTCGTGCTTGGAACTAAAACCCAATATTTGTAAAAACAACACGTCCTTCATTGAAATGTCAAGGAAATTACAGGACATCAAACATAACGTACAGGAGGATGATCATTTTAAAGGAAAAGTGAAGGAAATTACTAAGTTGCTTTATAGGGGGGTCCATTTTTTAAGAATGAATCTTTTTAATAAGTTATCTCCCTTTAAATGAAAAAAAAAATAAAAATAAAAAAATAAAAAATTCAGCTAGCTTATCTTTGGGAGACAAAATTATTTGAAGCGGTGGACGCTAATTCAGGCAACACTTTGTTTGATCCCCCACACAATAATAGCACCTATAGTTGCCCTCATCACTGTCCAAACTATCATAACCATCTTCATTCTGACATGAAAAACTTTTATCACCATGATCATCATTGCAATTAGCAATGTTGCTAAGGCAATGTACCAGCTTAAACACAGTTTTGAGCTGCTATAAAAGATGGGTGGAGAAGAATATGCATCACAAGTTCACAACTAAATGAATAGTCTTTTAATGAATCTTCAAAGAAGCATTGGTAACAATTCCCCAAAAAAGGTTCATAAAGAGCCTAAAACAACTATTAATTCATGAAACAACAGCTTTACAACAGTACAAAGTAAATGGCAAGTACCTGATATCAAGTAACCTTGTAGTCCAAAAGTTGCTTTTATGCGAAAGGGTTTCCATCCAGCAAAACCTTCACAACTCCAATATGTAATTTCCTTTTAACTGTCATTTCTGATCTCATCAGGGATACTTATTATAACATATGAAGTCAAACAACCTGGGCATCCAGCGAGTCATCATGGTGGCGCATTCGATGTCTGCGATGAGATCTTTTACGGTTTCGAGTATGCATTCTGGAGGTAGTGGTTGAGGTATTGGGGCAATTAACTTCCTCCTTTGTTCCAGGATAACCAAAAAGACAATCGAGAGGGTCTGCCATTACATCAATGCCAGAGCTCATCTACAATAACAAGTTGAGTCAGATAGCTTTATTCATATACCATAATTCAAAAACCAAACACATCAGAAGTAATTTGATCACAGGTGTTCCCCACCACCCACCCACCCCGGGCAAAAAGAAGGGAAAGAGGTTTCTTTTCAAGGAGCATATAACTTCTCACAACCGACTGCTAATTTGGTGATTTGGGCAGCTTCTTTCTACAGAGTGGACAATCCCATTAAAAATATATTTTCTAGCCATATGGATAGTACATGTAATAAAAGGTTAACAGATCAACAAGTATTAGAGTGAAAAAAATTTTAAAAATTCAAAACTTGGCAGTGACATTGATGGGAACCGCACAAGTCATAACAAAATCCTCCTTCTGTGCACTTCGATCTATCCGTCTTAATATTTTCTTTAGCAGTAGTTTTTGTGAATTTCTATTCTGGAATTTATTTATTTTTTCTATTGAAAAACATGTTACTTTGGTTTTATGAAGGAGAATTCTTACAGCTTGGTTGGGCTCCAAATTGATCCTTCTTTTGTCAGAGTTATTGCGACTGTGAGTGCGGGTGTTGCTGGATTCACTCTGAGAGTTACCAAGATTATTAATTTGAGAGTCTCGGCGGGAATCACCTTGGAAGTTGCTGTGAGAGTCGTTTTCATGTGTTCTTTGACCATTAATGATGTCATCACTATAAAAATTTCGGTACCGCCACCTTATCTTTGGCTGATCAGAGGTTGAGTCATCATAAACCTTCTCAGAATAAAACCGCCTAGACATAAGCTGCATTATCCATGGATCATCTCCATGTTTCGTCGCCATTCTGTCATTTTTAATAATTACTGATAAACAATTAACATAAGCAGATACTCTGATACTTGCAAATAGATCATTTTCTACAGGGGATGACAAGAAATGAATAGAATAGGATATATTGCTTACGCACAGAAAATATAGGCTTCTTGCTAGGTTAGATATCGTATAACATTAAATAGCAACGCATTAGCACATTCAGACAGTTTTGGGAAGTTTCCAAATTCCTTTAGGATCAACTTAAGGAAAAGGTAATGGAATGATGTAATAAAATTATAAAAGCAATGAGGAAAGGATAAAAATAACAGTAGTTCATAGGTCAGTCTGTCAAATTTTTTGGTATGTGCATGTTTAAGAGAAAGTGATGAAATGACCTACATGTTAGCTAACTCCCTCTGAATCCGACTTCCATCCAATTCAAGAATATGATCAACACATGAATTCAACGACCTACCGAATCTCCACAACCCAAGAAAAGCAGCAGCGCCTTTAGAAAAGGTAAAACTCAATCAAATGGGATATCGAATAAAAATTGACATGAAGGCATATCTAAGACCAATGCACAGAATCCTGCAAAATATAGTAGCTCTACATTTTGACAAATAGATAGCTTATCATACCTCCAGAAAGATACACTCTTAACAACCTACTGAGCCTTGGTGTTGCTGCAAAAAGTTGGAATAGGATTGTTAAGAAAACAAAGGCAAAAAGAATGAATTTTTTAACAGCACAACTCATATAAGATAGGAAAACAAAATATATTTCAAACAGTTGAAGCAATTCTTTTAAACCCAACTAAAGAACCCACTAACTTTTACACTAAGTTCGGACAAAATATCCCAACAAAATTGCTAGCTTTTAAAAACAATAACACTTTAGCAACTGAACTGGAAAACATGTTAAACAGACCAAAATTGATAACATGTTAAACAGACCAAATTTTTCTTAAAATAATGAGACCAAAAAAACATACATTATGGAGGAATTTGGCAGAGGGGCAATCAGAATATGCCTCAATAAAGACAAATATTACACACCTGTCCATCCAATACCAGCTCCAACAAGAGCACCCACAGTGAAATTCTTGACAGCCTTAGACCGGCAATTCAGCAGTATATTTGCTTCTTGTGGCGTCAATTTTTCCTGAAATTGTGAAAAAAGAGAAACACAGTAATCTTAAACTTCACTTTTTTTCTTTTGGTCCATAAAACTTGAATAGGTTTGTGCGAATTGTAGTGACACAAGAATTTGAATTGTTGAAAAAGGAAAATGACAAGGAATTTCAGAAAGATACCTTCTTGGCCAACAAAACCTGTTCCAATTCAAATAAAGTTTCCGCCATTGATTACTTCACTGATTGCTCGCAGATGGTTTTCAGAAGAATCTTTGTGTGTTTGCTGCCGATCGATGAAGACGAGCGCAGAGTGGACGTAGGAGCAAATGGCAGATTTCACAGACACCCAGAGCACAAAATCGCAAGAAGTCTTATTGGGCCGTTTGGATCAATGGGCCAGATCAGAGTGAACCGACTCAGTGGGCCTGAGCTTTAAAGGATGGCAATGAAGGGAACGATAACAACTTTGAAGGTCGACCGTTGGGGAAGAAGAGAGCAGACACTGGACTGAGATTCCCTCCATTTTCGTCCCTATTTTCATGTGGAAGCAAAATTAAACTGAGAATTCAAGCTCAACAACACAGTTCCAAGATTTTCTGAGCTACCAAACACCATGTCAGCCTTAGCTCAGACCACCTTAGCTCTTCCTCCTAATCCCAGTTTCACCCCAAACTCTGCCGCCTACTCCACCCTCTTCACAGCTCTTTCCACCTCCACCACCATCACTCAACTCAAACAAGTCCACGCCCAGATTCTACGATCCAAGCTCGACCGCTCCAATCCCCTCCTCATCAAACTTGTCCTTTCCTCCTGCGTCCTATCCCCTAGCCTTGACTATGCTCTCTCTGTCTTCAACCAAATCTCGAATCCGCCGACCCAGTTCTGTAACAAGTTCTTGCGTGAATTGTCACGCCGGGCCGAGCCTAGTAAGGCCCTTTTGGTGTACGGGAAGATGAGGAGTGAGGGACTGGGTGGTGTTGACAGGTTCAGCTTCCCGCCAATTTTGAAGGCCGTGTCAAGAGCTGAGGCTTTAACTGAGGGGATGGAGATTCATGGGGTCGCGTCGAAGTTGGGTTTTGATAAGGATCCGTTTGTGCAGACAGGGTTGGTCCGTATGTATGCTGCTTGCGGGAGGATTATGGAGGCCCGGTTGATGTTCGATAAAATGTCTCATCGGGATGTTGTTACGTGGAGCATTATGATTGATGGGTATGGTACTAATTCTTAGTTTCTTAAATTTGTGCTTTCTGTGCTTAAATATGGAAATCCTTTCTCTACTTTACCTTCACACATCACCGCTTAAAAATTTTATTCCTATTATTTGCTTTGTTTATCAGTATTTTATCAGCTTTTACTTGGTTTTACCAATGACCCAGTTTGTATTCAGCAAAGAGGACTCTATCTCTATGTTGAATCCATTTTAACTCTAGAAGTTCACTTTTTTTTTTTTTTTTTTAATTGTTTGAATATTGATTAATGTTATCTTGCCTGTAACATTTATAAACAGCTATTGCCAAAGTGGTCTTTTTGACTGCGTGTTCCACCTATTTGAAGAGATGAAGAGCTCTAGTGTGGAGCCAGATGGGATGATTCTTTCCACCGTACTTTCTGCCTGTGGGCGTGCTGGAAATTTAGGCTATGGGAGAGCAATTCATGACTTCATTACTGAGAATAATGTCGTCCTTGACTCACATTTAAATAGTGCTCTTGTTGCCATGTATGCAAGTTGTGGTTCCATGGATTTGGCTCGGCAATTTTATAATAAGATGTCACCAAAAAGCTTAGTTGCTTCAACTGCTATGGTTTCTGGTTATTCAAAACTTGGACAAATTGAAGATGCTAGATTGATATTTAATCAACTGGTTGAGAAGGATTTGATCTGTTGGAGTGCAATGATATCTGGTTATGCAGAGAGTGATTTGCCTCAAGAGGCCCTAAGATTGTTTAATGAAATGCAAGTTTTAGGAATAAGACCTGACCAAGTGACCATTTTGAGTGTCATTTCAGCTTGTGCTCACCTTGGTGCACTGGACCAAGCAAATTGGATCCACATTTATGTTGATAAGAATGGATTTTGGGGAGCCCTACCTGTCAACAATGCTCTTATTGATATGTATGCCAAATGTGGGAGCTTGGAAAGGGCAAAAGGAGTATTTGAGAGGATGCCAAGAAAAAATGTGATATCTTGGACCAGCATGATTAGTGCTTTTGCCATGCATGGGGATGCTAACAATGCACTAAGTTTCTTCAATCGAATGAAAGATGAAAATATTGAGCCCAATGGAGTTACATTTGTGGGTGTGCTTTATGCATGTAGTCATGCAGGGTTAGTTGAGGAAGGTAGAAATTTTTTTGCATCAATGATCAGGGAATACAACCTTACTCCAAAACATGAACATTATGGATGCATGGTTGACCTCTTTGGCCGTGCTAATCTCTTAAGGGAGGCTCTTGAGGTTGTAGAGGCAATGCCCATGGCACCTAATGTTGTCATCTGGGGATCTCTGATGGCTGCTTGTCGGATTCATGGGGAGAATGAATTAGGAGAATTTGCTGCCAAACAGCTTCTTGAGCTCGATCCAGACCATGATGGAGCCCTTGTAGTCTTATCAAACATTTATGCGAAACAAAAAAGATGGGATGATGTTCGAAAGGTGAGGAACCTAATGAAGAACAGTGGCATTTTTAAGGAGAGGGGATATAGTAGGATTGAACTAAACAATGAGGTATATGAATTTCTAATGGGTGATAGAAAACATAAACAGGCAGACCAGATCTATGAGAAGTTAGACAAGGTAGTTAGTGAGTTGAAGCTGGTTGGTTATGCTCCGAATACGTGTAGTGTTTTGGTTGACTTAGAAGAGGAAGAAAAGAAAGAAGTGGTTCTTTGGCATAGTGAGAAGTTGGCACTGTGTTATGGTTTGATATGCGACAAAAATGCTTCAAGCATCCGCATAGTAAAGAATCTTAGGATTTGCGAAGACTGCCACACTTTCATGAAGTTGGTTTCAAAGGTGTATGGAAAAGAGATAGTTATAAGAGATAGAACTAGGTTTCACCATTACAAGGATGGTGTCTGTTCTTGTAAAGACTATTGGTAACTTCATTTTTTTTAATGATATTATTACAACAATATTTGTAATTCACTATTATGTAAATTATTTAGTAAATAAAATAATCTAATACTATCATATTCCTTTTTTCTTTTTTGTTAATAATTCTACCCTGTTCCTCAAAGATTTATGATAGCTGCTAAAGTTTCTTCTTTCAACTAAGCTTGAGTTCGACATGCATAAAAGCACACCCACAAATGTTACTCGGGCTAAATATTTTCATCTTTCATTCGATTGAAGAAACTAAGTGCATTGCTTGCTTCGCCATGCATGACAAAGACACTGATCATGCTGGTCCAAGATATCACACTTTTTTTTTTTCCCCTCTAGGTCCAAGGTTCAATCTTTAACTTGGGTAAAAAATCTCCCTCCCCATGTCATAAATAATAATAATAAAAAAAACTTTGAAAATGATCATTAATGCCAAATGTAATGTTACAATTTCAGCAACACTAACATTAAAAAATAAACTAATAAAATAAATCGAAAACAACATAGAAATTTACGAGTTTCGATTCAAGATTGAACCTACGTTCTCAGAGCACCATAAGGAGTTCAATGCACTATAACCCAAAGTGTTTTACAAATTATATAGTTCTCTTTCTTTGGTCTTAGAAGCTATTCTAAACCCATATACCATATCCAATAATCCCCTTTTACAACCTTTCTCACCTCACAACTCTCACCCAAGAGAATTAAAAAAGACAAAACCTAAAGAGAAAGAGAAAGAGAACTTTAATGATATTACACCAAAGAGAATTTTCTTTTTATTTAAAAAAAAAAAAAAAATGTTGCTGCAGAACTCTATTGCTGTTAGGATCCTTCGAAGCCTTTATATGACCATACCAGCTTTTTATTAAACGACCAAGCCAAAACTCACAGTTTTGTTTAATGATATGTCATAACCTAATAAGGTAAAACTACGTAGTTTTGATGACAGCAACTATGCAGCAAGAGTAAGCCTCGAGTTTGACTTCTTTGATTCGTATAACTAACATATAAAATTTTGAAAGTGTAATTTAAGAAATTAAAAATGTATTCAACTAAAAGATATAGGATATAACTTTAAAAAAAAAAATTTTAAATCTAATTAACACATGCCTTTTATAATTGGATGTAGTGAGGCCGTCCTTTTGTGATGAATCATTTTAATAGTTCACGTTTTGATAAAAACAATTTTCCAAAAAAAAAAAAAAAAAAAATCACTCCCACTCTTTTTAGTTTCCTTTCGTCTTTCAAGTTGCTCAGTTCTTTTAGTAGTTTGTTCATTCTCCAAAAACTAGTCATTGGGAAGTTTGTAAGAGGCTGCTTCGATATCTTAATGACACAGTTAACTGTGGTTTATATTTGAAAGTTTCAGCTTGCTCTAGTTAATGTTTCGTAGTAGTGATTGGGCAAGCTGCCTGAATGATTGATATGCAGTGGCTATTGTTTTTCTGGGTCTAAATTTAGTTTCTTGGAGCTCCACGAAAACAACAAGCTGTGCTCAATTACTGAGGCTAAGTACAGAGCTCTTGCTAATATTGCTATACAACTTAATTATAGAGTTCCATATGACATAGTATCTCACATTCTATATATAAGAAATTTAAATCACTCTGTTATAGAGTCAACCTTTTAAGATGGAACCCAAATATTAATTAAAATCAGAATCAAACCACATAGAACCATGTGTACAAATGACGCACACATGAGATCTACCTTTGAATAGGCAATTGGTAAATACATTATTATGATTATTATTATTACAGCAATATTCATATTAACATTAGAAAGTAAAAGCTCCAGAACAAGTTATTATTATTATTATTATTATTATTATTTTCATATTACAAAAATATTTATAACAATATTTATCACAAAAAATATTTATAATAATATTAGAGAGTGAAAGCTCCAGAACTGATTTCAATTCATTGGTCGGTCAACATATACAATTCGATGAATAGAAAGTATCTGGTTCACTAAATATGAATAGAAAGGACAAAAGACAAAGAATTAAGCATAAAAGGCTTCCAAAGTAACAAACAGAACATATAAAGGGGGGAAAAAAAAATTAACCCATCAGCTTCTCACAAGAAATGAGAAATGGATATTTCTGCATCTGAGCATAGTCTCTATAAAATTCACTGCCAAATGGTTCTTTTAGGTTGGGACTTTAAGATTACATTTCCCTGTAAAATGACAAAGGTTGTTCTTGTCAAAAGCAGAGAAGAGCCAAAACTCTTGCTTCACTTTGCCAACCATTTTTTCCACTTTATACTTGAAGAATACTATTGCTGCGGAAACCAATCTTGGGTTATCCAATATCGAACTCCGTCGGTACTCCAGAATCCATGTATTACGATCTAATTGCACAGCTGAGGCTCCCCATTTTCGCACCTCCCATGAAGAGTTGACCTTTCTAATCACATAGCCAATTTTTCCATCCGACCACTATTCCCCACAAAAGTAAAAAATAAAAATTAAAAAGAAAAAACATAATTTCACAAAGTGAGAAAATACATATGTTAGTGTTAGATGAGCAAATTGTTACTACTAGAATATATTTAGTGAAAATGGAGTTTTGGGTTTCTTTTACCTCGGTGACTCTTCCAGACATAACAGTGAATGATCGAGAAGAAAAACCAGTTTTGAGCAACCCTGCAGTCTGTAAAGGCCATCCCCATATGCTTACCTCCTCCATTGCCGATTTGTAGAATGTGCAATGGGAACTCAAAAGCAAACCATCCTAAAAAAGCCGTTACAGAACCCAAACTTAAACAAAACAGAGCATTTGAAATTGTTTCAAATAACAATAACAGAGAGAAATTGAAACCTGAGAAATTTTCCATGCTGAATTAGCATAGCTGCAATTTGAAACTTCTCCATCCACAAGACCCAGCAACTCCTTCTGAAACAGCCTCAGCTTCCCATTCAAATCTTTCACAGCCCCCCACGATTTCTCTCCAACATTTCTCACCAAATCCGGAGACAAAGCAGGTTTCACAATCCCAGAAACCGTCCTTGAAAACCCATAATCCGCCATGAAAATCAAGCTCAATACCAAAGCAAGCCTATAAAAATCACTCCTGGGACCACCCCATTTTCTCTTCTCTTTCCTTGTCTCCTTCTTCGAATTGAAATTAAGACTCGATTTCCCAGATGATCTGAGACTCGGAGACATGGTAATCCGAGGAGGAGAGGTGGAGATGGGTGTGGATAAAATGGAAGAATTGAAGGAGATGGGAGTGCGTTCGACATCGGTGGTGGGGCGAGAAGCAGAGAACTTGGTGAGGGAGCTTTTCTGGATGAGATCAAGAGTGGCATTGATGCTTGCCAAGCAGATTTCGCAGTTGCAATTGGCATCCTTTCGGCAACCAGGATAGTAGCAACTATCTCGGAATTCCGATCGGTCTTCTTGAATGGTGGTGGTTGATTTCATGGAGGAAGATGATGAAGTTGAAGGAACAGTTTTCATGGCTCCTTCTTGCTTCTTGGGTCTCTGATAGGATACGCTGCCTAGTTTTCCGTTATGGGTGTGAGTTGGTATTGGGCTTTTCTTAATATATGTGGGTTTTCAAAATTTGAATCGCCAACGGTCATTTTGGCATGGTGAGGTGAAGAAGGGGGGGGCACGTGTAATGTCCTCGAAATGACTGAAATACCCTTCATCTCTTCGGCAAGTTTTGCCCTTTATGGTTTTTGTTCGTTTCTACGAGTTAGAATGAATGATTAATGATCCACATTTGAGAATATTATTGGCACTTTTTATATTATTTATTATTATTATATATATTTTCTACTGAGTCATGAATTTTGATTTAATTATTGAAGAAAATGTGGGACTTTGACTAATTAGTTGAAATCCTATTGTAACAGGGTCAATCTATTCTCCTCATGTCCACTCAATGATAATTTGAACAGGAGTTGAAAAAGAAATAAAATGATAGTTTGAATAGTTTCATTTGCTAAGCTCAACTAGCAAACTTGACAAATGGTTTGGCTTAATTAACTTTATCATCATAACGATATCCAAATCGTCTACTATGATTTTACTGGTCTTAGGTTCTGCATTGGCTTAGATAGTCTTCAAAATGTATCAAAAAGGCATGATCATCCTAATTAAGCGTAAAGGCTTGCAGATACATAATCCATAATGGATAATTCAATAAAGAAGCCTATATAAAGGATATAGAGCCTAAAGAAAAGCCCATATATATAATTTCCAAGTAGAGGGAATACTTGGGTAAGTCCAAAAGGAAACTAAGATGTATAAAGATTAACAACAACAAACAATTTGGGTCTAATTAAGTTTATTATGAGTGAATTGTTTTAGAAACAAGTTGAAGAAAAGAAAAGAATTTATTAGAGGTTGATGAAATGAATAATCAAGATTACTATTTTATTCTCATACTTGTGGAGGTTATCCAATATTATAAAAGTGTCATTCAAATATTTTTTTGTATTTTCTCTTTTCCTTGACAATCTAAATTGCAGTGACCATTTGTCTTGAGTACCAAATTTTCTAAATTTGAACAGAATTTATGTTCAAGAATTCTCTACAAATATTTGGATAAATGCTGTAAATGATAGAAAAGATACAAAAAATTGTTGTCATTTTCTTAATTTAACTCTAAAAGAAAGTAGGTTTCACATGTGCTTTATGCTTTCTAGAGGAATCTTTTCAACAATCAATTTTCTGTTCATCAATAATTGTATTACATTGTAAATTGAGCTGTGTACTTATTTGAAGCTTAACAAAAAAGTTTTGATTCAAACTGATAAATCACTCCCAAGCCGAAACAATGCTTATTTGAAGGTGTAGACCTGCATTTATATCCTGTCGGTAAAATCTTTTCTATCCAAATTTATGTCATTCTTCTTTTAAGGAGTTTTTCATATGAGTTCCTTAAATGGATGGGCATCTGAGGGATTAACATTTGGGTCTATACATATAGGAGATGGACTTTCCTCTTTGGATGTTTAAATGGCTTTTTATACGTTGCAAACAAAACCATTTTTGGATTTTGGATATTCTTGTTAAGATTTGCATTATTCACTCTTCAAAATTATCTACAACAATAATTTCAGCTACCAAAATTTGACAAATGAATAAGTAATCTTTGTCCTTTTCAAGGATAAACTTGACTTCAAATTATATGGTCTTTTTCTTTTCTTTTTTCTTTTTTTTTTTTTTTTGGTTAAAAAAAAAACTTTTAAATTAAGAAGTTGATTAGTAAAAGTTGCATGCCCTTAGTTCTATGGAAACGTCATCGAAATTTAACAATTAAAACCATGGATTAGTTGGTCACATAAAAATGAAAAGTATCCATGTTAACCAATTGATCTGCTCAGGTTTTGGTTGCTAACTTGCTATTTTCTGGATTAAAAAGTGGAGTCAGATTGCCCATAGTTTAATTAGCTTAGCATCAGCAGCAGAGACCCTTTTTGGCTTAATATTGAATGGAAAAGTTGGAATATCTACAAGGGCAATGTGTTGGACTTGCATTTCATCAATGGAAATTGTAAATTATAGATTATTATAAAATTCCTTATTCAACCACTATTATAGTGGAGAAAAGTCATGTTTAAGTTGAATTATTGAAGCTTATGAATGCTAACATAGAATGAGCCCTTTCTGGTATAGTGGATAGTTGACTTGTGGTACTCTATTTATAAAATATATATTTCGAAAAATCTAGTTTTTTGATTTGTTGGATTTATATATTAAGCCAATGTGAGACAAACAGGAAAAATATCTTTGTCATTAAGGAAACCAAAGTTTCCACCTTCATAGTTCATACTGCCCAAAACCCAATCATTTTGCTCTTTCTTTCTAAACCGCTTCAAAGTGTAAAATTAACTTTCTATTCAAAGTATACGTATAAAGGAAAAACCTTCAAACAAAGAAAGTTTTGAACTTGGATGTTTTTAATCTAATTTTAAAAAAAGGAACAAAATTGAGGGAAAAAAACATAGAACCAAAGTAACTATCTTGCATGCCTAAATATGATTGGATTATGATAAAGAAAAGAAACCGAAATCCAACTTATAGACCTTCGAAAAATGGAAAAAAAAATAAAAAATACCTATGTGTTTAAGAAATGGTTTTTTTTTTTTTTAAATAAATAAATAAAATAAAACGATGGTCTTCTCCAAATTGATGAAAAAACTTAATTAGTTTTACCTTGAAATTTTTGTTCTTTTTGTCTTTCTAATCCAAGTAAAGGAAGTGAAACATACCCATATGAAGTTGGAAAAACATAAACAAAAAAAGTAGGAACAAAAAAGTCTCTCCATTGAATTAACATCTTCTGTACAAAGAACAAAGATTGAGAGAAGACTTTGAAAAAGCCATGGAAAAAAACCATTGCACCTATCAGTAATAATTATTTCAACCAAAAGAGAGGAAAATATATATTTCCTTGCCTTTTTTCTCTGTGTTTTCTTTGTTTTTTTCTTTCATTTTTCTTTCCCAAACTTCAGTACAATGAGAAAGAAGACTCATCTCCCACTTGTGAAGTGCTTGATGTTCTCGAATATTTCTTTGATGAAGAAGAAGGTGAAGTAGAAGAAGACAAATCCCCTGATCTTCTCCTTAGCATCTGTCTCATTCCATCAGCAACTCTCACTGCTGGATTCGATTTGAATTTACCACAAAACGACATGTGAGCTTTCACAGCTTCTTCCATACCAAATTGCTGTAGTTTTTTCCCTTTGCTAACTTCATCTCTAACAGCTTCTGAACACAACCCACAAAGCCATTTCCCATTGAATTTTGCTTTCACTTCACTGATATAGTCTTGTGTGCAATCCTCTTTCAGTCCACAACACTCACACTTGACCAACTCAATCTCCATTTTTTTTTTTTTTTTTTTTTACACCTTTTGCTTTGCTTCAGA
This sequence comes from Ziziphus jujuba, assembly GCF_031755915.1. Lineage (NCBI taxonomy): Eukaryota > Viridiplantae > Streptophyta > Magnoliopsida > Rosales > Rhamnaceae > Ziziphus > Ziziphus jujuba. The sequence goes on along the minus strand of NC_083381.1, from coordinate 26,537,683 downwards.
ATCTGAGGGGATAGGAAAAGAAAAAAGAAAAAAACAATTTTTTTTTTTTTTTTTAAAGAAATGATCAAACAGGATACAGAGGATTTGGGATTATGGCTATAACTTTTGCTAGTTGGATTTGGCTGCAATGATGGTGCACAAAGTGGGTTTTCTTTTTCTTTTTCTTTTTCCTTTTTCCCTTTTCTCCTGGTTTTGGTTTTGCTGGTTTCGTTTCTTCAAGGATTAGCTAGTATGGGTTTTGTGGGAAAGCTTTTATTCTTGGGGTTTTGGATGAGAGAGAAAGAGTTTATAAGAGAAAAACTGCCATAATTTCCTCCATGTTCTAAGGGTCATGGGACAGTGGAGAATGAGACAAGGGTGGTCGGAGGGGCCTGAAAACCGGCCCCTTTCTACCAATTTATATTCAATTTCCAAACACCAAAAAATAATAAATAAATGAAATAAATAAAAAATATCCTTTTTTTTTGTGACTTTATGCTTTGTGTAATTGTTTAACATGGTGGTAGATTTTTTTATGTTATTTAGTTGAATGACAGTTACTTTCGGTTAACATGGTTAAGTTAGCTCATTTTCTGGCTCATTTGGCTGTGGCTTAACTAGCTTCATATCATTTGGCCCCTGATTGGCTCACAAATATATATATATATATATATATATTTTTTTTAATTCCTGTTTGGCTTGGTCCATGGCTAGCTTAATTCTTTGTTTGGTTATCTTTGTTCCTGCTTCAATGAGTTGACCAATGAGTAGTTAGTGACTACTTGACTTTGCTGTTGTGAATTTATATAAAATAAATTTTCTATAATGATAAGGTTAACATCACAAACCAAGCTTTATTGACCAAACAGCATTGAGTGGTTCAACAGCCAATGATTTTTCCAATGAATGTGAATTGTTATAGGGGTTATTGTTATGAGTAAATTCTAAGATTTATTATTATTATTAACTTTTGGTAAATAAAAGGTAAAAACAAAGTGATCGGTAACCCAAACAGTTCAAGTATTAAATGTCATCCTTTTTTGAAAAAAGAGTGAATACATTTAATAAAAAATAAAAATAAAAACGTTTTAAAGGTTTGCATTCCGTTCTCAAATATTTTGAGTGTTAGATTTCCAAGGAAATGATGTAGCATTTCTTTCAGTCATATAATACTATACTGTTGAATGTGACATAATGTATAAACAACAAGAAAATTGACAAGAAGATTCTGAATACCAGCTTGATCACTACGTTTCACTACAATAATGCAAACTACTCTCGGCATGATCAGAACTAGACCATAGTTTTTCAAACAGAGAAGGTATTCTTCATGCGAGTCTAATCAATACTCATTTATGTGATTGTCTTCCAAAAAAAAAAATAATAACAATAATAATAATTACATAATCGATAAATCAATATGTGAAGCTTGTAATTTGGTCAATCAAGAGCTATACAATTCTCCAACACTTTCATTTTCATGACGCAATTCTGATTGTGCCTTGGCATCATTCAGATAAGCAATCTATTATTATTAGAGGTTGATGATTCCTAAGATTTTGTCCACAAAATGTTTTGTGGTTTTTTTCCAGTTATTTCTTCTCATATTTTGCAAGGTTTCTATCACCTAAACTGTGGTTCTCTGTCAAGTTGACCTAACTAATTTGTCTTCCAGGTTTGGATCTCCTACACATGTTACATTGTAATTAGTAACTTAGCTCTTAAAACTTCAAACAGTATGTTTTGTTATTTATTTTGCTATATATAATTCTTTATTATTATCAGCAAGTTAGATATATATATATATATATATATATACACACACATACATCGAGTATCTTACCCATATATGATAATATTATATTAAAAATCCATCATATCAATTTAATTTTAAAAGATAGATCCAACTTAATTAAACAAATTTGACGATTTAATTAGATATTATCAGATCGATTTGATAAAAAACTTTTGTGTATATTATATACAGTATATGAACAATTTTTGTCTAGCATGAAGCACCACACATCATCCATCTTATTCAGAAATAACTCTAACCTAACCTACCATGTTGCCCTGACCTTGACACAGTCACAAAGGAATGTAATTTTCATCATTTTGTACAAGAAAAAAAAAAGAAAAAGAAAAAGAAAACAAACAAACAAACAAACAACCTTTTAAAAGGTTCACACTCCCTATGATGCGTGTTTGATTGCAATTTGATAGGACATCGATTTCCAAATCTATTTAGCTAGAATTTGCTAAAGGGTTGAAAATCATTAAACATATAAAATAAACTTAGGATCTTATAATTAAATGCATATACTTGGTTTTAGCATCAACTAATTAACCTAAATAAAATTGCCCTCTGAAGAGCCAAAAAGACAGAAGCTATAGCTGATCACCTAATATACATATTTGATTCAGTTGTATATTTTTATCCATCATCAAGTATTCTGGCTTTGATTTAATTGTATATTTATATCCATCAAGTACTCTGGTTTTGCTTTATGTTTTAGACAATTCCCACTCAAAAGATGACCCACTTATTGATTAGAAATTAGACTGTGTGAATCTGGTCCCACAATTTCAGCATTGAATCAATAGTAATTGTAGAAGTAATTGATTAAAAACACACATGCAAGCGTGTATATGCATACATGCTTCCAATATTCTAATAATTACAATTCTAATCATGAAGAATATATATAACTTTTAAGCAATGTTGGGAAGGAAAGCATGAATGAAGTAATTGGTTGGTCTTATGCATGCTTGAAGCAATTGGTTGGTCTTTCACTTGCTAAAACTAACAAGCTTGTTCTACTTTTTTTAAATTTTCTCTTAAATTTCTTCAATGTGATTGAAAAGGACATCCTCTTGATGTAATATTATTTTGAACTAACACTTTTCCACTGCCAATTGCCAAATTATGAAGTTGTACATGAAATTATCAGGTGGATTTTCTTATGTATTATTTATCTTTGATTTAGGTGGCATAAATACTTGCCATGAAAATACAAAGTGTAGTGAAAAACAAAAACATGATCCATGAAGATATTGTTGAATGTTATTGAATTTTCAATTCCATGTATAGATATTCTGAAAAAGAAACTTCAAGTAACGTTGCAAGCAAATGGGGCTTAATTATGACAGGTAGAGAGGTTTAAGCCTAGACATCTTTGACCATCTTGCAGGACCAAAACGCCAAACATGTTTAATTCATGGTTTAGGTCTAATCATAAGAAGGTTTCGGATTTTTTTTTTTTTTCTCTCTTTTTTTCCCCTTCAAAAGAGTGATTTTAACATAGAAACTCTCCTTTTATCACAACCTCTTTTGTTAGGAAAATTAAGCCCAACTTGATTATTATTGTTGCATACATGACTGATTTGACTCAACTTAAACGTAAGTCGTCACGATAAGAAAACCTAATTATTTACACGTTTGACAAATGATTTTCATGGCCTAATTAAGACCCACATAATTATACATGTTTAGGAATATTCAACCACATTAAGACAAAAACTCACGAAACCCTTTTAAAGGAAAACTGAAAAAACATCAACCAGGATATGTAATGTAAAATCATTGCGTTTGGTGCTTATAATAAAAAAGAGAAATATATCATCATCATCATCATCATCATCATTATTATTGGATAGTACAATTGTGATTTAGTGAACACCTTATGGATTGGCTATTTAAAGTTAAGATCGGCAAATTATATGTGACTATATTGTTTATAGCATTTATTTTAATTTTCATTTTTTAACATTAAAGATTTAAATAAAAAAAAACTAAACTATTAATGATAATTAACTAAATTGACTGTGTAAATAACACTTGTTTATCTTCTAAGAATGAAAATTATATACATTTTCTTTTTTGCGCCCCCTTAATATTATGCCATATAATTATCGTGCATGATAAAATGCACTAAATAGCCCACTATATCAAAGTTATTGAACAATCAAAATCTAAGAAAGAAAGAAAAGAAAAGAAAAACTCCATAACAAGGCCAAAGATGAAGAGCCTGTTGTCCTCCTTCATCTTGACTAAACTGTTAATGACAATTAACTAAATCGTCTATATAAATAACACTTGATTTATCTTTTAAAAATGAAAATTATATATATTTTCTTTTTGGCATCCATTTATTATTATGCCATGTAATTATCATGCATGATAAAATGAGCTAAATTGCCCATTACATCAAAGTTATTGGACAATCAAAATCTAAGAGAGAGAGAAAAGAAAAACTCCATAACAAGGCCAAAGATGAAGAGCTTGTTGTCCTCCTCCATGTCGACTAAGCTCTCCATAGAAAAAAGGTCCACACAGAGAGAGAAAGAGAGACAGAGCATGTGGGGTTGCTGAGATTGAAAAGCCCCAGACACATGTATGAGACTTTGAATATCGACCGCGTCAAGTCATGTCTTTTTCTAATATATACCAACGTCTTGAGTACTTGTCTGGTAGATGTCCGGCAATTCTAGTGGCCACAATGGCATTTACTGTTTCATGTCTCAGCCGCTGATCGATTAGTCTTTCCAATTCTAAAGTTGGTCCAGATTCTAATATCGACAAAATACAAAAAAAAAAAAAAAAAAAAAAAAAGGAAAAAAGAAAAATATCCTTTCTATGAACACAAAGATCTCCTGCAGTGAATCGAATTGGATAATACTTAGATCACCACAGTGCAATTTCCATAACTTTTTCATTTTTATATATACTCATATAAACTGTTTTTTATTGGCTTAAGAGAATGCCAATCAGGAAAGATTGATTTTCTATCCGTTTTTTGGTATGCATGCCGAGTTTTAGGTTCAGTTTTTATTGTAATGTTCTGTTTCATCAAGAAAATTTATATATATCCTTTATCAAATATATATATATATATTAAAAAATATGATTTTTTTTTAAATTATTGAATTTTATATATATATATATATATATATTAAAGATGGTTGATTCAAACTCGAATTAGTGTTTAAAAAAAATGAAAATAAAAAAATAAAAAAAGTGGCTTTTGCCTTTGAAACTTAAATTATTGAAGCTTTGTTCAAGAAGGGATATATTGTGGACCTTGTGGTCGGATTGGCGATGTATATGCTCGAATGTCATAGTTTAGTATATTATAAAGTCGCTTTTCTAGTTGAAACTTTTATCCTATGTTTTCGAATTTAGATTTTAACAGAGAAAGGAAAAATAAAAAGACCTGAAAGTGAAGAATACGTATAACTAATTGGACTATGCAAGACTCTCTTCTTCTTCTTCTTCTTCTTCTTCTTCTTCTTCTTTCTCATTTTTGGAACTCAGCTTTTTGTCTGGAAACAATGGATTTTATTCCTGATAAAATGAGGCAAAAAGGGCTTCGAAATAACATGTTTAAGTAAAAACCTTCAGGTAAAAACAGGATTAAAAAACTGCATCTTCATGATTGATCTCCTTTGCTTGACCAAACAGCACCCAGTAGAAATTGTAGAAATGATCATCAAATTTTTTCTTTAACAACAATGATGATTCTACATATCTAGGGAAAATTATTTTATCTACTTGCATATTATAAAATATTTGGCTTCTTGATCGGCTCAGACTTGGCTTAGGAATTCAAAGCCATTTACATAGGTTTAAAATCAAACAGAATAAAAAGATTCATCATGTTAATCATTCCTACAAGGGTTTTACCCATAAATCCAATGTTTCAATAGGGTCAATGATTTCTCACATGGGTTTTGTTTGTTTGGTTCCTCCAATATTATCATATAGAAATATGTTTAAATTATTTGATTGGAAGGTGGAGTTTGTTAAAAAATTTAATGCCCTTCACATGGCATCCCACATGCAGCAGCCTCTTAAACTAACCTTCCAACCATATATACATATATATATATATATTCACACATATGTTCTTCTTTCCTACTCAACTCAATCAACTCCATTCCCCTGCAATCAACTTTTTGGCACTTAATAAGCAGCACAACCTTTTAGCTCAATCATCAATGACTTTCTTTTTCTTATCCTTAAATTCTATATGGATATCTTTCATTTATTTTTATTTTTTTTGGTAATAAATATCTTTCATATATATACGAAATTTTTATAGTATGGATAACAACAAGTTATTAATTTTCAGATAAAAATAAACATTTTAATTTACAATATAAAGATATTCGTATCATAAAAAAATTATATACATATATATTATTTGTTAAAAAAATTTCCCTAACATATGATAAAAATTGTGCTAGCATATCAAATGTTTCTCAAATTTACCCAAAAAAAAAAAATGTGTATATCAAATTTTTCTCAATTAAAAATTTAGCTAGACATATCACAAGGCATTTATTGTATTTATAAATTCTGATAGAAAATTATAAGAACTATGTTGCAAAGAAATCAACATTATTATATGTGTGTGTGTGCCCGCTTGTAGTCATGGCTAGCCACAAAGCTTCAATTATTCATTATTGCTCTCAGGTTTATTATCATTATTTTTATTTTTTATTTTTTATTTTCCTATTCTTCATGATTCATTGCTCATTGTTCTTATCTATCTACCACAATAACAACAATAGCAGTGATAATTGTTAATAATTATATATCAAAATTTTAGGTCATTTTCCATTAGCAGTTGGTAACTCGGTACTATCATCTACCTCGATTATTATTGAAACTTTTTTGTCTTTTTATTTTGGTAATTAAATCTTTTTCGTCATTACACATAAAGTACATCTAACTAATTCTGTTAAGTTGCCATCAACCTTTTTTTTTTTGTTTTGTTTTTTTTTTTTCCCTTTCCTTTTGATAAGAAAAGTTACTTTCAACTTTTTTTTTTTGGGGGGTAAAAAAAAGTTACTTTCAACTTGGTGAAAGATCATAAAAATTCGAACATAAAACTATTTGTACTTTGGAATCACCTTTAGTTATCATTGATCCACAAAGGATAAAAAATGGGTTATATTATATACACACATACACTACAGAATATACATATCTGTACGTTTAATAAAACATGTATATAGTAAAAATTCCAGCACAATAGATGGTTTAAAAAAAAAAAAAAAAAAAAAAATCATGTGTTTGATAAACTTTCGATAGAGTTCCCTTGCCATATACTAGAAATCCATAAAAAGGAAAAGGACAAGTTAGAGAATTCCAAGAAGTATGACTAATTAATTGTGTAGGCTACCATAGGCATTATTGGCCATTGAGTATTTCAGTTTTTTTGGTGCATTTGTTTATGTGTGGACCGATGGGCGGCACTCAGTATTTCTTAATATAGAATAGAATTCTTGCCCTTTTTTCTTTGCGTCATTAAATGGTGAACTTTCCTTCAATCATTTATGGTGACTTGGATCAATAACTATTTTGCAGCTTCCAACTCCCATTTATTTAAAGGCTTTTAATTTTAGGTTGGTTTTTTTTTTTTTTTTTTTTTTATAAACTTTAGGTTGGTTGGTCTGTCATGCTGTCTAAACAATGTATAAGGAATCTAAAATTGATTATACCTTATTATTTTCATAAATGTATAAATTCACTGGGAAAAAAAAAAAAAAAAACAAACATGCAGGCTCTGTCATCTGCACCTGCAGCAGAGTGAAAAAGAAAGAAACAAAAAATAACATGCGGATTTCTAGTCACGCAGCTCACAAGTAGACATTTTAAAATTATCACTTTGCATTTACAACAAAGTCACTCTGTTTGATTGGATATATATAACTGCAAAAAGCTTTTTTAAAAAATAATAATAAATAATTTTTAGGGAAGCTCAATATGTGGATAATATAGGAGGGGATGTAGATTTATAGGGCGAACATTATGCATTTTGTAAGTTGGGTTGAGTTAACATTAGGCAAGCGGCCGAAGATGGTGTTGGCGGGGGTTGTATACTATTACATACAAATACAAATACAAATACGAAACAATTCTATTTCTTCAAGTTTGTCTTGTCAGTCAGAGAATATGACAATTCATTAAGAACTTATATGGACCCATCACGTGGAATGCACAATCAGCATCTATCAAATAAGAGTTCTCATAGATTTGTTATATATATATATATATATATATATATACACACACACAAAATTGGTATTATACCAAAAAGTTCACAATGTAAACGGTTTACATACAAATCATAAATATTAATGATGAATTTTGAAAAATTTATTATCTATATTTTTTATCTATAATAGTATTAAAAATAAATTTTTTTTAAATTATCATTAATATTTATAATTTATATACATATTATGTCCCCGCGGTAAACAGAATATATATATATACACGTAAAATAATAAAATAGTTTTCTCTTTCTTACGAGGTGGATTTGGCTTTGATATTAGGTCCTCAGTTCATCCAAAATCTACTCAAATTATTCTGCTATTTTTAAGTAATTTTAAATGTCTTTTACAACTTAAACTACTTACAATTTGATGGTTAAGCTTAAACTACTTACAGTTTGATGGTCGAGTCCATTTAAGTGTGAAAATAAAGTTTATGTCCATGCTTTTACCAAAAAACAAAAAACGTTTATGTCCATGCATATATATATATATATATATTCTCAAAATTCTTATATTAGCTTTGAACTACATCCCATAGGAGAACCATATGTAATTATCATATTATCATTGGCATAGAAATAATTCATTTTAGAAATCCTTATTGCCATATCGTAATCTGATACGGCAGTTTGCCTTATGTAGACCAATCTAGTTTACTACTTTTCAGCAAAAATATCTAGTTTACTACTAATCATTTTACCCAAAAGAAAGAAAAAAAAAAAAAAAAAAAAAAAAAAAAAAAGGGAGAAGAAAGAGAGTGATCTAATAGTTAATCTGATAAAGAAGGTTGCTTTCAGGGCGTGATTGTCTTATCTGAATTGTCCTTTAGAAATATTATTTTATTAAAACAAAACAAAAGCGGCCTTGTTCAATGTACAATCAAAAGATTTGAGTATTTTTATTAGAGACAAGCTTTAGTAAAGTGGTTGTATGTACATCCTTCTTTTTTTCATATAGGGTGTAGGGTGTGGAATCCTATATGAGAGGGTAGTATACATACACATCTAGTGTCCTAGAGTTTTTTGGCTTTTATCTACTTTAACTAATACTTTCACAATTTCTAAAATTTAACTTTTTTTGAAACCATCTAAAATTATACTTCCAAAACCCATAATGGAACTTAGTTTAACAATAAATTGCCCCAAGTTTCTAGACAAGTAGTTTAATTTTCCCACGCAAGTGAGAATAGCAGCCTCAAAATCCCCAAGGGAAATGTGACATCTAATTTTTCTTGTTTTAACCATTTCAGCTATTAGGCACCGTAGGCTTGGTTTTGGCAGATTAGTGAATCACTAACAAGCACTGACATTATAGCACAAATAAGCAAACTTAGATCGCGTCATTCTCATTCAACAACAACAGGTTTTTGAGCTAAAAGGCTGCACCTCTCGAGTTTATACTTTTGTCGTGTGAAAGACAAATTCCATGTTAATGTTATAATATATATATATATATATATACAGAAATCTCATATTGGTGAGCTACAGTGGACCAAAAATCCTACAATTATCTATAGGCAATCACTGAAAGGATGGTGTACCGAACCTTGAATGAGATACCGACAGATAACTTATACTCAATTAGACTTCATCTCAATATCTGAACTATCCTCTGGCTTAGCATCTAGATTATCCTGCGGAAGAAGGCCAAGGAGTGGTAAAGGCAACAACGAGCTAAGGTTGCATAGGATTATCAAAAAGGTCAAGTTATCAAATCTGTCTTTGGTGACGCCAAAGAGCTGGGTCAGACCAGCACCTATTAGTCCCCCAAGAACACTCCCTCCATTAGATATGGACATTAGAGTTGCAAAAAGTGTGGCTTCCATTCCCTCTGGACATAATTTAGCGGCTAGTACAAGAACAGGCATGAATGAGGCCTGTAACAGAAATACTAATTAGAATTGCACTAGATTCATTACCACAGTTTTATGCAGAAAAAAATATAAAGACAACTGAGCAGTAGAAACAGTGTTATTAGAAACAGTTAAGGCTGCTTAGTGTTTACGCACATTGGTAGTCACATTTGCATATTTAAAAATCACTGAACCTAAACACCTATGCTCTTTAAGGCTTTGACTAGAAGATTGGAAGGAAGCCATTACAGCCAATTAGACATGGCTATCTGCTTAATTTAACCTACAACTTTATATATATTTAACCAACGTAGGCATCTGCTTTATGCACATAGTCTTTTTCCTTGCTTTACATAAAGCCATAAAGAATATCCTGGATCAAGGTCTTAAAGGGAAAACTGAGAAGAGTTTAGTTTCCATAAGTAATTAAAAAGCTTCCTTCTAAGTAACATGAAATTCACAATTATAATCCTTCACTTCTGTATTCTAGATCAAGGAAAGTGGCACAAAGGTAGGAAATGAAACCCAAAATACTTAGTGTAAAACATATCAGGGCAAACAAATTTCTATCAAATGCATACCTGACAAAGAACTGTTAGGATCAAAGAATCTCCAATTGCAAACCATTCATCACTTATACCAAGCATCCGGTTCAATCCGGTAACAAGTAGAACCTGAATGAAAATAGAAACAAATATAAAGATAATGATAAACAGTAACAAAAGCAACTTTTATTCAGGACAGTTGTTTCAGAGGTAAATATTTGATAGCAAAGCCAAAAACTAAGTCATTACAAACCTGAGTCATCCCAAGAGCTGAACCAGAAATTGTTGTTACAAGAAAAATCTTTTGTAAAGAAACATTTTTTAAAAATCCATTATATAGGCCAACACCAACCAGTGACGCCACCGATGTAACAAGCTTGACACGTCCTAGAAATTCTGGGGTGAAACCAAGTTTATTTGTGCTGTGGAAAAAATATCTTGTTACAAATTGAAGAATATGCTTACTACAATTTTACAAACGAAAAAACATCACTGCATCATAACACATGTAGTAAACAGAAAGCAAGGTAAGGTAGAGTAAAAAAACTGGCATACGTGAAATAAAACATGGCAGAATCTGAATGTGGTGTTGCCTGCCACAGGAAAATAAATATCGTGGGAAGGAAAACATTGGGCATCCTGACAGTCTCCCACAACTCAATAATGCTCTCTTTTGAGTTTTCAAGGAAACTTGGGCCAGCCAAAATCTGTCCCCTTGCTGGACCTAGCAGACGCTGTTCATTTACAAGAAGAGCAACTGCAGATGTCATCAGTGGTAGCAATGCCGTGACACCAAAAACGAACCTGAGAAATTACTATAAAAAAGAGTGATTTCTTTGATTGAACCTCAACAACAGGAAATTATATTCATACGAGAACCATCTTATCTACCTCACACCATAAGCATCTACCAGGGAGCCACTGAAGTATGAACTCACAATTCCACCAAAAGCTGAGGATCCCCAACATAAGGATTGAAGAGACCCTGACATGCTTTGGGATTCACCACGAGCCCTTTCTACAACCATGGAATCAACAACCTACACCATACTAATAGTTCAATTGCATAGGCCATAGAAATGGACAGGACGAAATCCCAAAGGTAAACTGTTAAAGAGACATTCATTTCAACTATGAGATATTTGTGGTCTCTCTCTCTCTCTCTCTCTCTCTCTCTCTCTCTCTCTCTCTCGATATATATATATATATATATATCTATAAATAAATATATATATATATATAGATATATTTGTCTCCATAAGTATGTATAAGTGAGAGAGGCATTGTATCAAAATTCAAATTTCAATTCAGAACAATAAAAGAAACAAAACAAAGAAAACAATACACATATTAACATGCCCAAATGTCACATGCACATATTGCTGTTATGTACCAAAGAACTGCATTCATGGAAATATAGTCCACTACCTGACCCCTACAGTGCATACTGGAGAACCTAACCTAGATCCATAATGAATTAACAAAAAGAGATTCATAAATATACTTACAACATCCGAGAAGGCAACCGAAAGAGACCCAAGAAGTATGCAGAAAGCAGCACTATACTTGCTGTCAACAAGCGTGGCCATTAGACTCCATGAAAGTGCGCCAAGAAGCCCTGATAAGATCAAGTATGACCTTCTTCGGTAGCCAAAAAGTGGGACAGAATCGCTTCAAAAACCAAAAGAAATCTTCAAAAATTACAGGAATAAAGATACTGCTACTCGTTAATGAGGAGAATGAAATGAGATAAGAAAGAAATTAAACGCACCTAATAAATCCATAAAGTGGTTTAACAAGCCAGGGTAGTGAAGAAAAGCCAGATATCACAGCTGTCTAGTCAACCAGGTATAATTTTTTCAGTCTTCAAGATAAAAAACAAATACAATGGACTTAATTAAGCCCCCTATTGTTATTTAAAGCCACACACTCATCTAAAATATGCTTTGTATCAGGTAGTCAATCCAGAGAACAAATGCTTCTTGACCATGAAGGAATACAAATAATGTCCAAGAAAAGCAAAAACATCTAACACTACCAAAAACCATTTTACAATTTACCGGCCAGTAGTTATTCCATGAAGAAAATGAACTACTAGTAATAATATAACAAAACCCCCCACCACAACAAACGGAGTCATAAATGTAGAGGTAACATACCTCTGCAGGATCTAGATGCAAATCGTCTTTCAAGTAAAAACTGACTGCAAGCCTTGAAAGGCCTAAAACACCTTGAACAAAATATACCATAGCAACAGCAATATTGTCTGGGGACAAATCCACCCCAAAGCATGTCATATAGCTTCTTCGATATTTTTTTTTCCGAGAAACCGTTTTACTAGTAGAGGACATCTCTCCTTCCATATCTGTGGTTAACAAATCTCTATTTCCTGCACCTAATCGAGCATGAACATAAGCAACAAGAGGAAAAACATAACAAATTTAAACGATCCTAGGACAAGCAAGTAATAAGGGTGTAGAAAGAAGGTGAATTTTAAAGTATGCTATCAAAGTTTGACTATGACAAAAGAATATCAAAGTAAAAGTACCCTCATACTCAAACATTAAAAAACTTAAAATCAAGCTCAAACATTTAATAATTTAATAAATCAAACAAGCAAGCTTCCAGCTGCAAGTTAAAGATCACATCCAAATTTTACTTTGCAGGGACCCACATTATTGGGGGGCAACAACTACTGAAGCTAAACCTTTGAAGCTCGCTTTCACTACAATTATCCAAAGCCATTCCATAAACCAACAAATCCAAAATATCAAAACCCATTTAACCACACTAAATTAACCTTCATTTCCATTATCAACAAAACTACTCACAAGACCTCAATCTCATGAACCCAACAACACAAACGAATCAAATTGACACTGAAATGAAAAGTCTTCTCTTTTTTTTTTTTTTTCCTCAGCAACCAAACAGAGAACAGATCGACAGCAACCGAAATCCAATAATTAAAGCATAATTAAGTAAACAAAAGTAATAAATTTCCATTGATTGGTAATTCGAGAGAGAGAGAGAGCGAGAGAGAGAGAGAGAGAGAGAGAGAGAGAGTAAAGAAGAAAGACTGACTATTCAGAGGTTCGTCGTCCAAGTCTCGCTGGGGAGGCGAAGACGACATCGGAACAGCGACGGACATATCTCGTGGCGGAAGGTTACGCCGGCGGGCTTTGATACGAGCTCTTCCTCTGAGCGACCACCCGGAAATGAGAGTTTCCGGTCTCCGGCGGATCCGAGAAACTAGGAGGAGAGACGGTGAGAAGGAGACCAAGGACAAAATTTGATTTTGCGAGGGCAAGATTGAGATTGAACAAAATGTTGTCGATGCCATTAAACTATACATTTTTGTACTACCAAAGCCTATCGCCTCCTTTTACGAATTTTTTTGTTTTTTTTTTCCCCTCGAAATTAATGCATTTCCGTACTTTATGACGTAATTACCCCGGTACGAACTGGTGCAAAAAACGAAGACTGGCCACGAAACAGACACGCGTAAAACGAATGGTCTTTGAACATGGAATGGGTCCTGTGAGCCGGCCCAATCAAGATTTTGTGAGTGGAAATGGGCTCCCGCACAAAATATGTGGAAGCCCGATCAAGAACTCTTTTTTGTTAAGTCTCTCTGTCAAGTTAAACATTGCAGCGAGATGAGTTGGACAAAGAAGAGGATGGCTTTGTGCATTTATACTGGAACGGAAGAATTTTATAATTTTCAAAACAAAATGATATTTGATGTTTTTTAGATTTTCAAAACATGTTTCAAATAGATAACACATTTTTTTTTTATCATGTTATTTTTAGTTAACTAAATTTGTTTTGAAAATGAAATATTGGTTTTGAAAAAGAAATGTTGTTTATTAATTTCATTCCACAATAATTATAATTATAATAATAATAAATAATTTTCTTTTCTTTTTTTTGTTTGAACTTGGTTTTATGGTAAAAAAAAAATATATTAATATATATATATATATTAATAATTATTTTTTTAAAAAAAAAAAAGGGATTCCAAATTCCAATTAATGAGGCATGACTGTAGCTCCATTAGCCCATGGAGGAATTGATTTCCAATTTCCATGAGAGTTTGCAAAATGAAACCAGTAGCTCTTTTTTTTTTTTAAAAAAAATTTTTTTGATAATATTAAACCAATAGCTCTTTGCAATATGGTTGAGTAGAAATTTTGGAATAAAGATAACCTCTAAGCATTGCTGGGAAGTCATTGATCTTTATAACCCATTTGACATTTCTTTTTTCTTTTCTTTTTTTTTTTTTCACTTTATCCTTTCTAATCTTTCTCTGCTTTTCTTCGTCTATTTGTCACTCTCTTTATGTTTTCCTTCACTCAATTTTGTGTTTTAACAGCCTACTGATTGCCACATACAATGTCCTATTTTATTGAAGCATTATTGGTCTTTTTCTGTACACAAATGATAAAAAGGAAACTTTATGTTGCCAAATGCTTAAAAAAGTTAACAAAATATTCCGAGTAGCAAAGAATGTGGGTGCTTTTTATTTAGAAGAAATTAGTGAGTATTTTAATTTTTAGAGTTACATCAAGGTTAATATATATTTTGTAAAGAAGTAGAGATATCGGGAAGGTCCTTTTTATTGTTATTATTATTGACAGGAGGTTAATTAGTGAGCATTTAAATGTAAAGTTACAACAATTTCTTCAAACATTCTTAAAATTCAATCAATTTAAAAAAAAAAATTAAGACCCTATCAGTTTTTTTCCTTTAATTCCATATCTACATGAGTATAGTTTAAAAATATATATAGATATAATATGTATATATATATATATATACACTATACATATAATCAATTTTACTGCAATCACATTTTACTCAAAATTCATTACAAGTGTAAGATTCATCCTCCAGTAAAAACTTTAATATCATATTATAAAGGTTAAAGGTAGTAGTATTTTTAAAACCTAAGACAAAAGCTCGTTATGTTTTGTTCAATAAATTCCACAAAAAAGCCACTAAAATCTAATGGCCTACATTATGATTCAGCTTCAGAATATTTTATATGGTAGAGTTTGGAAACCCATGACTTTGATATATATATATATATATATATATATATAACTAATCAATTTTACTGTAATCACACTTTGCTCAAAATTCATTATAAGTCTATGATTCATCCTCCAATAAAAACTTCTATATCATATTATAAAGGAAAAAGTTAGTAGCATTTTTAAAAACTAAGACGAGAACTCTTTATGTTTTGTTCAATAAATTCCAAGATAAGCCACTAAAATCTAATGGCCTACATTATGATTCAGCTTCAGAATATGTCTTCAGAATATGTTACATAGTAGAGTTTGAAATCCCATTACATTTATATATATATATATACACATATATGTATATTATCGATTTTACTGTATTCACACTTTGCTCAAAATTTATCATAAGTCCAAGGTTCATCCAAGGTTCAAAAAATCGATATCGATGGAAATATCGAGAGTTTAAAATACGAAAATTTCCATAGAAATATAAAAAAATATCGAATATCGATAAAAAATTATAAAAAATGATGAAAATTTATTTTAAAAAGTGAAAATTTTTATTGAAACTTTAAAATTAGTTTATTTAATCCATTGATTATCAAATTAATTATAAAACTTGTTAAAATATTAAATGGATGTTATATTCTTCTTAGTAAATTGATTTATAATGAGCATTAATAATCATAGATAAATTATTATTAATAAAAATATATAAAAAAAAATACATATATAATAAAATTATTTATTAACTAAAATATATAAAACGATTATTATAATTACATTGTAGTTCATAAATGTCATCTTAATATCACATAGAACTTCTGGATGGTTGAAAATCATCGGTTTCTTCCTCATTTTGATTTTGAGATGTGAAATGTGAAAAGTAGTTATGAAAAGATGTATCTCCCTAATAATTTTGCATATATATAATTATTAATATGCCAACCATATAAATTTTGTATTATTGGTCGACTATGTGTATAATTACTACTCTCTGATAGTTGAGTTTAAGATGTTACCCATGAGTTGCTGCTTGATGATATTCCCTACATATCCATTGAATAAGTATTATCAAAATGACTTCCAACTCTCAGATCCAAAATTCATAGAAATTGAATCTTCCTCTTGTTGTGACATCTCCATTATAGATTTTTCTTTACCTGTGTAGTCTTTTCCAACAGCACCGAACCCTTAACCTGCATATCTACGTCCATGATCTTCATCTTGTGTTGCATGTATGTAATATTGTGCACCAGTAAATGGGCTTAATCCAACTTCTTGAGTTGTTGATTTCCTTTTACCACTACCTCTTTTAACTTCTAATTCAAATAATTTATTGAAGTTATCTTCATCACCACTGGAGCTAGAGTGACTACTAAAAATCTCAAATTGTGAATATGTACCACTTGATGGAACTAAAGCACTAGTAGTTCTAGTTGGCTCTCTCATAAGCCTTTGAAATTAATTATCACTACTAGAATTTACTTCTTCAGCAATCACTTTTTGAACATTTATTCTCTCTTTTTCAGCTTGTTGAACAATCTTTGGATCAGGATTCCCTTCATGATCATCTAAATGAACATTTATAATCCATTGGTACATTTGATTGTCCTCTTCATCATCATCTTCCATTATTTTTCAAACAAACATTATTATTTCACAATTCACATGTATATGTTTCATCATCTATTTATTTACATTTGCAAAACAAATATTCCCGATAATAAGATTTCCAAGGTTCAAAAATATAATTACAATCTTTGTATTTTTGCTTTATCGATATTCAATAAATAAGTAAAGCTTGTTAATGTTATTCAATTCAATTCATTCTATTTTGCTTATATCACTAAATGTTTAAAAAGCAACTAAAGGGTAAAACAATTATCAATGAAGTTAATTTGATAAAAATTTTTACTAAATATTAATAATATTTATGAATTTTTTAAACAAATTAAAAAATTCCAAAGATATTTTTGAAATTTCAATAGAAATTTTATGGAAATTTCAGAAATTTCCATGAAAATTATAGATTTTTTAATCAAATTGTTAAGAATTTATGTAGATATTTTATGAAATTTTTTATGAAAATTTTGTCAAAATTTCAAAAATTTCAATAGATATTATGGAAATTCTATCCATTTCTATATCGAACTTAAATTTTTTTTTGACCCTTTTAAAAAATGAAAATATCGAAAAAATATCCAGAAATATCATATATTTTAAATCTTAGGTTCATCCTCCAATAAAAACTTTCATATCATATAATAAAAGAAAAAGTAGCAGTTTTAAAAACCAGGACAAAAACTCTTTACGTTTTGTTCAATAAATTCCAAAATAGGTCACTTAAGAAATCCATGGCCTACATTATGATACAGCTTCAGAATATGTTATATAATATTTTCCCCAATTAAGCATCTAAGAGAAGCTGTTTGACGATGGCCTACGTTTATGATAGAGATACATCATTACAAGAGACAGAAAAACAGAGGAGAGGCAGAGCAGCGCCACCAATCCTTACTACCATAAAAGGAAAAATCTTAGTTCAATGCTTCCAAAAACCAAATGGTCCCCATAATATGTTTTCCTCCCATGTCCCTGTTACGGTCTTCTCAGGCCAAGGGCCCAATAGGGACCTACATTCAGGTCTGGTCTGCTCCCAGTCCTCACCATGATAACTTTTTGCTGTGACAATTCAATCTTTAGTCACCAAATAATGGCTTTCTGTGAGTTTGATTATCCCACCAATGAATATACACAAACCCAAATTATCTGCATGAATTTCAAATTGGGTTTTAAAGTTCACAAGTTGAAAATGCTTATGGAGCTGGGTTTGAAACTATATACACAATGATTGTTGGATAGGACAGTACCCAGTTTTCACCAAAAAAAAAAAAAAAAAAAAAAAGACCCAAAATACTAAATAATAATCTCATCATTTCGAACCAAATCATACAGTTTGAAAACCATATGATTTGAATGATTTTTTGTCACAAAAGTGAAGATTAGTTTGCAGCCGGAGAGTCCATAAAACCGCTAAAATAGACCATTATATAACTTAAACCGAACCAAGTCTTGGCTCTTGATTACTCTAAGTTGCAGGCTGAATACGAATCACTCCCACCATTATAAGTAACAAAAATACTCATCTTTCATCTGTCAGATCTAATTGTATATTCCTCAACAAACCAAAATTCTTTGCATATGGTAAAGTGGCTAGCAGAGTTCTAGTGCTCGTCAAAATTTCTATTGATATTACCACATCACGCAATTTTTTTTTTTTTTTTTTGTGCTTTTAATCAAATTTCTATTTTGTATTTTGTGCAACCAACAAACCAACTCTGCTTTCCTTTCAAAACCTTATCTTTCTTTGAAACAGAGAGGAATCCAATTAGTATGAAACTTGACTTCCGTCTCACGTTGAACTGTTTTAGCTTTGAATGTACCTAAAAATACTGTTTAAACTTTGAATTTTTGAATCAATCACAATATATATATATATTTTTTTCCACAAACAAATGACAAATTAGTGTGCAAAGCTTTGAAAATAAGGAAGATGATCATAGCAGGTAAAGAAAACATATAGAAAAGAATAGAATATACTTTGAAATGTATAACTGGGGTCCTACATGGTTATTTTTAAAAGGTAATTAGTGTATATATATATATACACACACACACACACAATGATAATATTCACTTTAGTCAAAGATAATCATCTTAGTGTGTGTGTGTATATATATATACACAATGATAATATTCACTTTAGTCAAAGATAATCATCACAAACTTCAAAAATCCCAAAAACTGTGGACGAAACCCATCAACAATCACCTAATTATCAATTCAACAAAATCATTCGCTACAATATTATCTCAGACTTTTTAATCCCTCTATCTCTACAAAGAGGGAGTAGCAGAAAGTAAAAGCCAAAGGTTATAAAAATATATATGTAAAGAAAAACCAAAAAAGAGAGAGAAGGATATCAGGTTCAGTTTTCCAGAAATCCAGAGTACCATCTTTGTCTTTGTAATCTGTCTTTCACTTTGATGTATAAAATGATGATACAAAGACTATCCTTTAAAAAGTAGGGCTCTTTTTTAGGCAAAAATCCATATTGAAGTTCTTTTTCCGTAACCATATCTATCAGGAACAATCCCCATAAACACCATCAGATTCCAGTTTGTCCATTCCTTCTTCCAACAAGATCTCCTTGTAACGGCACTCACAGCTGCAAAATGCTTTCTCACCCCTAAGAACACAAATTACATAACAATTAGCTATAAACCCTGAAAATCTATAAAGATTATTTCATTGATAACCAAAACAGAGCTAATCCAATCGATAATTATGCCACAAACTACAAGTTCTACTACTATCAAACACCTACGCTTGAGCAGAATTTAGAATATCCCACAAACTCAGCAGAACACATCCATTAAAGAATCCAAAACAAAAGTCAATTCGATTACAGTATGACTTGCACAATTGGAAAAAGAAATATATAATAGATTAGTAAAACTTAAAACAAAGAAAAATTTGCTTTAAATTTGAACCGACCTGTACATGTAAATATCCTTTCCTTGCCCAAGGTTCTTCTTGCATGTGAAGCAGAAGCTGAGGAAACTCTCAGAAGGAAAGCTTGAGCTTTGAGAGACAAAACCATTATCTTTCCTGCCTGTAGAGAATCCCACAACACCACAGCAGCTTTCCACAATGCAATTATCAAAAATATGAGTGGTTTTTGGGTTAGGACCATGGGTTATTACACAGGTATAGTCCTCAGAAAGCTCCATTTCACTAGCAGAGAGAGAACCAGTGAAAACCCTTGGAGAGCTTGGAGTTTCAAGGCCAGAGTTCGAAGATCCAAATGCTGATTTCTTTCCCTGAGGTGATAAACCAGAGGATGAAGAACCCAATTGAGAATTCCTTGTCTTGATGCCAAATTCGGCTGGTGATTTGGGGGATTCAGATAGTGAAAGAACAGAAGGTGGCAAAGGAGGTATTTGAATCTTAAGCTGGGAACCAAATAGAACCATTCGGCTTTCAGGTTTGGATGGTTTCTGATCAGATTTTTCTTCATTGAGAGCATCAACAATGCCAAGACCGATACCTTTATAATCTAATTTGTCCCAATAGCGTCTGGTTTCTGGCTCTGGAGTTTTGGGGGTGTTTGTTTCGGACCAAAATGGGTTTCTCAGACCCGAAAATGGTTTGCTATCGAGTATGGAAGTTGGGCTCATTACAGCCTCAGTTTCAGAGAAACCTTTGGAAGTGAAACCGGTGAACAACCTTGGAGAACTGAAAAAAGAAGAAATGGGTTTTCTGTATTTCTCTGTTGGAGAAGGTAGAGTGCTAAAATCTGCCATTAGAGCTTGCTTACTTGTAGTTGCTCTAGATCTCTTCCTCAGCATAACTCGAAAACAAAAGAGAGAAAAGCTACAGACTTTCTGTAAATCCAATTAAAAATATATATATATATATTAATAAATTACCAAAAAAGTAAAAAGCTTTCAATTATATCAATGAGAAATAAAGCTCAAACAACAAAGACAAAAATTAAGGCTCACCAGAAAAAAGGGGATTTTTTTTCACCCTGAAACCGCCATCGATTCTCACCGTTTAACTTCCACAATTAGTTGAATAAAATTGAGATTTTTGAAGTTTTTTTTTTTTCTTTTTGAATTTTAGAGAAAGGTGGATGGAAAGATGGAAGTACAGTTAAACCCACCATTTCAAAAATACAGAGAAACCAAAAATCCCAAATAAAGTTCCATAAATCTCTCTCTTTTTTGGCTAGAACTCAGTGACCTCCATTTCTAAAAGACCAAGAAGAAAGAAAGAAAAATAAAAAGAAAATTACAGAGCTCACTTTTTCCCCGACTTTCTCGCCCTTCTATTTATCCTCTTAAATTCTTTCAGGAAGAAAGAATCACTCTTCCCAGAATAGACATGCAAAGCGAACCTCACCAGTCATGATCAAAGGACAAGACGTGCATGCATCAGAGAGAACACACCAGAAAAACAAAAGAAAGTTTGTATTTTTGTTCCTTTCTTTGGTTTTTGATCAGCTTTTCCTTTTTTTTTTTTCCTCCTTATTTTTCTCCTCCTTTATCTCCTTTTTTTTGTTCTTTTAATGATAAACCTCAGCAAAAATTAATTTGTTTCCATTCAGGCATTTACAAAGCTAGCAGACAACATCTAACTACATATATATATATATAGATTATCAATAAAACCCAAAAAAAGAAAAAGAAAAAAGAAAATACAATGTTAAATCCTAGCCTAACAAAAATAAAAATAAACAAAACCCAGTAATGAAAGAACAAAAAACGACCGGTAAAGATTGATCAGTGTTTTTCTCTATGGCTTTGTGTGTGTGTGTGTGTCTCTCTCTCTCTCTCTCTCTCTCTCTTTTTCCTTAGTGGGTTTTATCTTTTTACTCTTGCTTTTTTTTTCTTTTTTTTTTTTCCTTCTCCACTAATTCATTTTCCTATCATCATTCTGAAAAAAACCGATATGGAGTTGCAGAGAATGACAGAGAAAGGAGAGGCAAAACAGGGAGAGAGAGAACTATAAAAGAAAAAAGAAAAAAAAAAAAAAAAAAACAAAGCTCGTGGGATTGAGGGGTTGGTGGATGCTTATAAAGACGCGTGTGCATGGGAATCAGTGGGTTTGATAAAACCACCACCACTTTCCACTTTTACAAGTTTTTCACGTTCATTTTCTTTTTCTTTCTCTCTCTGAAAATTTTTTCAGAGCCTCTACATATTCTTTCTTCTTTCTCTCACTCAGTCACTGCTTCAAATTACAGTACCAGGCTTCAGGTTATCAGTGGCTCGGCTAAGCTAAGCTGAGCTATTCATGCGTAATTTTGGCTTTTTGTTTTTAGCTGAGCAAAATCTAAGCCGCAAGATGGGTCCCACTTTATTCTGATTTGAAGGGAGTTCACGGACCGTGCTGTAGATCAATACCATCGTAATATAACCCCAAGACACATATCCTACGTAAACCTAATACTGGGCCCCACTTAACTTCAGTTGAGGGGCCGGATTCCTGGTCCGACCTCTGGGCCCCACACTACATCATGTGTCATCATCATCTTCATCTTTTCTTTTTGTTTTTTTTTTTTTTTGGTAATAAAAAAATTTGTTAATTATTGTGGATTTTTTTTTTTTTTGGGTAAATAATTATTGTGGATTTATGGAGTTATCAAAACTAGTCAATCATGACTAAGTTGACTAAGTTACTGAAATACCCTAATGAAAGTTATAAGCCTGATGAATTATTAATGGGCAAGATTGGAAAATTACTGGTACAGAGAATCCAAAGGTTTTGTTTGGAAATGATAGCTACAACAGTGTGAATTATGGTCCGTGATCACAGTCCCAAGGCACAAACCATTGCCAATTACTGAGACCGAACAATGTTGTATTTTTGTCTGAACTTTAATCAAATTCACACCAAACATGCCCTCCATAACGTAATTATTTATAGCTTTACGTTAACCAAATAGCAACCATTTGGATAATATATATCCTCCTTTTTTCTAACTTTTCTTTTTCATTTTTTCATTTTTTTTTTCTCACTGGGTGTAAAATGATGAAAAATATGTAGCCAACAAACTTGTAATAATTTTATTTTGTTTTTTTCTTTGTTGTCCTTATTTTATAAGATGCCTTTAGCTTTGTTTTTATATAATGCCGTAGATATATGCTAGTCCACTATTTTGTTTAACATCTTTAAGTATAATAATATTTAAAGTGGGAAAAGATAACCTCTTGCATTAATTCGACTTTGATAAAATTTAGTTGAAAAACTTTCTATTTTTCAAAGTGCATAAACAATATTGGAATTGAAAGAAAAAAAAAATTATATTTTATTTTCCTATTAAAATTGTAGGAAGGGAATGGAAGAGATAATGGGATTTGAAAGAGTCAAAATAGTCATGTCAATAGCTTGACCAAGGACTTCTAGAAACTATACATAAAATTATTTGTTTATAAAGTCCCAAAATTTTCAAGTAATTTCCATTGAAAAGGTCCGTGAAATTGAGAGAAACAATAAATGGAGATATGTGTTCAGATAAACCCTTTTAATGTTTTGTGTTTTTGGGTCCTGGTGTTGGGATATATCTAGATTGTAGAACATTTTTGTGGGGTCAAATATGCACATGGACTGCGGCTTTTAATCAAAACAGACTATAAGAAAGAACTCATTAATATTGTGAAATTTTTTATCAACTTTTTTTCTTTGCCACCTCTGAAATTTTGTTGCAACTAGCTAATTGACACACCTTTGTATTAGCCTTTTCTATCCATACCAATAATTTATTTTTGCATTGTAAAAATCTTGACAAATATGTAAGTTCTTAGTTCTATAACAATCTAAACATCTTCCGAAAAGCAAATTATTATATGCAAGTGCAGTAAAAAGTTAACTTTAATTTTTATTTTTTTTTGTATTGAACCCCAATATATAGTCATTCATTCTGGATTATTTATTAGATGATAATGTGTATATACATGCATGTAAAAAATTGCATATATATATATATATATGTATTCATATATAGAACAGATTTTGTCGAATTATTTATATTTTATTCAAGGAGATATGATGATATAAACAATTAAAATGGGACCTACATTAATTGACATATTTGATTTTACATATCAATTCTTTAAAAAAATATTTTTTAATATCAAAATATAATATGGGAAAATGAGCACTTTGGAATAGCATTTAAAATTCTGTGAGATCATATAGGTTTTATTTTTAATGTACACATCAATATATATCTCTTAATAGATACAAAAATTCTCTAATCACCTTAATTTTAATCAGATATTTTGATATGATAAATGTTAAATATTACCATATCAATTTAAATTCAAATAATAAAGTTTTTAATCTAATGATTAAATTTTTATTACGTAGGCATTTTAATTTAATTAATATAACAAACTTATTTTATATACATATATATTTATTGCTCTGAAACAATATGTGCGTATATATAGCATAGATAAACGATATATTTTGCCCAATGCATATATAATTGACACTCTCCAGTATCTCTATGCCCAGACTTGGATTATTACCCAACAACAACAACAACCAAAAAAAAAAAAAAAAAGGCCCATTCTTTGATTGGTAAATAATGAATGGCATGCCCGTTTTGACTAAATTAACATCTTGATCAACATAGTTACTATTAAAATATATATATATATATATATATATTATAAGTACTATATGAAGACGAAGCACAAGCGTATGTCATCAGAAATGTGAATCTTAAGAAGAAAAGAAAAATAACCTCTACATTATTTTTCTCTATAATAAATTTCTATTTAATGAATTATAGAGTTAATTTCATTTTAAAAAATTTTGAGAAATATTTGATACTTTTAATTTGTAGATTTTGCAATTTAAGCTATCAATTTTTAAAAGTATAAATAATATATTTTTTTATTTTTAAATTGTTTTGAATTGCTTCAATTTTCAATTTTAACCAAACAAATTGGTAACTTTTTTGTTTTTGTTTTTTTTGTTTTTTTCTAATTGATCAAAACTCTTATCTATTAAATATGCAAGTCTTTGAATGGAATTGACTCCTACTTATTTGGCCAAAATTGAAAAATTTAAAAATTAAGGATATAAATCATTGGTTTTAAAAATTAAAGATCTAAATTGTAATGTTCTATAAATCAAAAATATTTAATGCAATTAACTTTGAAATATATTCCTGCATTAGGTCAATTATTTAAGTCATTCTTAAATAAATAATTTCGCAGAAGATAGAGAACCTACCCTAAAACGCTATGAAAATAAAAGCTTAATTGACCATTTATGTGTGTGTGTAAAGCAGTCACTAGTCGCTAGTCAACTGGGTTGCATTGGCAATAATTTTTTTTTTTTCCCCGTTCAAAATTTCAATTTCCTTATCAAGCACTGTATTTTTTTAGTCTTGAAACAGCTCTCCCCAAAAAGAAATAAGTAGTTAGATCCTTCCAGCACTCTTTTTTTTTTTTTTTTTTGTGGGTAATAAGATCCTACCAGGATTTGCCAAAAAAAAAATATATTATATACATGTCCAATCAAATAATAATTATACAGATCATAATCGGAAAATTAAAAAAGTTCAAGATTGCTGACTTAGTTATGCTTGGAGGATCTAGATTTTCATTTCATTATCATGTGCATAAGAGTCCTTGAGGTTGATATTTAATTCTAATCATACTAAAAATATAAAATAATAACAGTTCATTCAAGTTAGAGTGATTTTTCTCTACTTTTTTTTTTTCCCCCTCTTTTGTGAAATAGTGGAAGAGATGTTCATGTACTGATCATGATGAGTAGGGATGTCAATGGGGCGGGGCGGGACCGATTTTTAAAATCCCGTTCCCGTCTCTGTCTCTGTTTCCGTGGAAAATTTTACATCTCATCTCAGCGATTTTCCTCCTTTTTTAAAGTGCGGGGCGGGATCGGAGATTTTACTGGATGGGAACGGGACGGGATAGTTTTTTCCATTTTGTTTTTTAATTGATATTTTTTTTAGAAATTTATATAAAAAATTTATTTTATGATTAAAATAAAAAAAAATAACTACAATGCAATAAAAATATAATAAAATACATCAAAGAACAAATTTACAATTATAATAAAATACATATTTAAAAAAATAAATGAAAAAAAAGAAAAAAATAATTTTACATAAATGAAATTTTATAAAAAAAAAATAATAATAAATAAATATATATATATCGGGGCGGGGTTATTATTTCCCGTCTCCGGCCCCATTTCCGACTCGATTTTTAGGCATTTATCCTGAGTCCGTCCTGCATCCCTGAATTTTAGCTAAAAACTGGCCCGTTAGAGGCGGTGCACCACGGATATCGGACCGTGCGGGGTAAATTGACATCCCTAATGATGAGCATATATATATATATATATTTTGGGTAAATTGGGGAGCATATATGTGTATTTATGATTGTATGCGTGTTGAATTATTTTAGCTAAGCTCTTAATATTTGCTTTTTACTATTCACAAAAAAAAAATAATTTACTTTTACTACTATTATATACTGAGATTTATTTCTGTTCTCATGCATGCGCATATTCACAACTACCAAACTTTTTGGCCTCTTTTTATCTTTCTTCCCCTGTCCGTCTCTGTTACAGTGGTTATACGTTTATTAAATGCATATATAATTTCCAATGTATATTCTTCTCTCAAATACCTATATATTAACTAATAATTAAGTTGTATTACCAAAAAATAATAATAATTAATTTGTAAAGATATACATTGATGGTCATACTTGCAACCTATGTCAAATCAACTTAATTAACCACGCAAACCCATAGTGACGTGTATCTCTCAGCCAAACAATTTAAAAAAAAAAAAAAAAACAATAATGACATATCTATATGCAACTTGTCCAGTGGACTTTTTTTTTTCTTTTTTTTTTTTTTGGATAAAACTTGTCCAGTGGATTTGATTGTATATAAACAAACCCTTGATAGAAATTAATCAAGCAAGGGTGTTTTTTTTTTTTGTTTTTTTTTTTTGATAAATGCAAATTTTAAAGTTAAAAAATAAATAGAAAAATAATCTGTCCATTAATTGAGATGGGCTCAAGATATCAAAGTTCATATAATTGCTGTCTTATATACGATTATTACAACTAATTAAATTCCATGTTATACATAAATTTCTTAATACATTTCTCTAGGCAAATCCCAAAACTATAAACATTAATATTATAAGTCAAAATCATTATTACATATTGGAACTTTGTTTAGATAAAAATTTCTCAATTATTCGTCATAAAGAAACAAGAGCTTAATCATGTCCTAACTTTTCTAATGGCAATTATGCTCCATAAGGGTTACTACCTAATAATAAAATAGTTTGTTCTTTAATTAAATCATAATAAGTATATACCTAAAGAAATGTTTCGTTGCACTCAAAACTTCAAAGAATATTATTTTATACTACTCTCACTGTACTGTATAGTAGGACCATGACATAGTAAACCAGAAAACACCAAAACTTAGAACCTAATGCACCACAAACTCCTGTTCTAAGCGACCAAAAGGTTTAGGTTTATAATAATCCTCGGTTATCCAAAAGATATAATGGTATCAAGCAATTAAAGTTACCTAAATCTTATATTAGCTAATCAATTTGTGCATACAACCTTTAATTTATAGAAAAATTTATAAAATAATTGAAAGAGCATTTTAAATTATATCAATCCCACATAAAAACACACTATATATAAGTAAAATATGTTTTCCACTGCGTGGAAATAGATCGATGTAGTCAGATGGATAGCTTGCAAAGTGATGCTTGCTAATTAATGGTTGAATAAATCAAAGCATGATGGGTTAGTCTGAGACAGTTTGTCTTGTTTCCTTTCCCTATTGGCCAAAAGAAAAGGACGATCTCTTAATTCTTGTAGATTATCCAATATAAGGCAATTTTTTGAAACATTAATTAAATTTTTTTAAGGAAAAACATTAAGTAAGGTGCAAAAGCATTGTTTAATTAATAAAAACTATGCAACAAAGTAAAGAAAGACAGCGATAGTTACTTTAGGGTTAGAGATGGAAAATTTTGTAAGAAAGATTATGATATTTGTGAAGGATTTTGTACCTCTTCTGTTTTTCCATTAAAAGCAGCAGTTACTCAACTAACAGTCTCATTACTTTGAACTTAATGTTTTTTTATTTTATTTTTATTTTTATTTTTTATGATGTAAGCCCTAGGATTTTTTTTTTTTTTCAATTCAAAACAAAAAAGAAAAGAAATAAGAATGGGATCCTAAAAGCTCAAAAGACTAAATTATAACTTAACGGGAAGAAAATCCTTCCCATGCAACCTAAGCCAAATTTATAACTAAGATTAGCTAAGTAATCTGCAACTCTCTATTACATTCACTAAAAGTATGACGGCTAGTAAAATTAGGATTTTGATGTAACCCTTAATTAATTAGGGGCAAAACGTTATAAGATTATGAAGAACTTTTTTTAATATTTATTTTTTTTATTTTTTATATGATGTGTTATATGGCAGACTATTATAATACAAGAATGAGAAAAGGGGACCCAAGTACTCCATTTTTGTTTTTGTGTTATTATTGCGAGTTGGGGTTTCCCTGTTAGGCTTTCCTTTTCCGATGGGTTTGTGGTGCTGGGATGTCTTCTCAAAGGAGGACTTGGAAGTTCGAAAAATTGGGTATAAGAAAAGGGATTTTTAATCAAAGCTCATCGCCAGTCCCCAATGGCCAAGTATAATTATTCAAAGATAGACCCACAAAGGACCCCACATTGACTTGGTCTTTTTTCCACGTTAGCATTGATGTGGACTGTAATTCGGTGAGGCATTGGGAATTCGGGACCCACTTGACATTGGGGTGTATGAAAAGGTTTGAGATGACCAAGAGTAGACACCACCCCCCAAAAAAAAAAAAAAAAAAAAAGAAAAAGAGTGAAGGGTTTATCGTTAAGTGTGCAGTTTAGTCTTAAGAGCTATTCACAAAAAAAAAGTGGTTTAGCCGAGCTGAAACTTAAAAATCTTTGAGACTTATTTGGGTAAGGTTCATAGAAGTCTCTGTTTTTTTGGTACTAAGGTTCATTGAAGTCTTTAAGGTTCATAGAAGTCATTAGTAGGAGGCTTATTTGTGAAAAGACAACTAAGAAATTGGTAACCGCAAGAATCTAACAGTAACTCTTTACTAAATCAGCCCATTAAACAAAAATATTCAAAAAAAATCATGAACAAAAATAATTATATTTGCCTATCTAGACTCACGCTCTCTGAAAGTGCCATCTTTCTGTATTGTCCAAAAAAAAAAAAAAAAAAAAAAAAAAGAAAGAAAAAAAAGTGCCATCTATTTGAAAATCTCATAAATAGATTCTCACCCTCCCTACCCTATCCAACCCACCTCAGCATTGGCTGAAGGACACTTGGGCATGCTGTTCTGTCAGCTCTTTTCCTACTACAACATTTTGTTTTATACATTTAAAATAGCTCTACCTTTTAAAGAATTTATAAATCCCTATTTGTTATATTCGAAACTTTTTCATGTTGACATCTTCTTTGTTAATCAAACAATATTTTTGGGTTGAATTTTGTTAATCAAACAGTTAAAACACCAAATAAATATTATTTACATTGAACGAAATAATAATACAGATTCATATAGTTTAGTTAATCAGCATGTAAATTCTTTTTGCAATGATAAATATCTTTTTTTTT
The DNA here is from genome assembly GCF_031755915.1 of Ziziphus jujuba. Lineage (NCBI taxonomy): Eukaryota > Viridiplantae > Streptophyta > Magnoliopsida > Rosales > Rhamnaceae > Ziziphus > Ziziphus jujuba. Next base: position 26,507,944 of record NC_083381.1, on the reverse strand, counting down.
TTTTTTGGTAATGCAATGATAAATATCTTTTAAATGATTGTTTGGTTGCAAATATAATAGAAATAATTAAAAAAAAAATCTTCATTTTTATAAATTTTTTTATATGGATCAAAGAAAAAGACTGTTTAATTAATTAATTGGCATATTTCAAAAAAAATAAAAATAATGGCACATGGAGTGTTAAATAATCTGTGTGAAACTTTAATAACACAGTAGTGCATGCAAAAATTTTAAATACAAAAATATTTACTGTATATAAATTATGTAATGCGCATATATGCAAACATGAGATATCAATCATGAAGTTTTGATTCTCCAATCCAATATTCATATATTTTTCTGATCTTATTTAATAAAATATGAAACAATTACCGGTCTCCGCGCATTGTTCCATGCAAAAGACACATACCTTTCACCTAAAAATAATAAATAAAATTTTTATAAAAAAAATTTGTAAAAGCAGTAGGTGCAATAGCTTCCACTTGTCCTTAATGCCACATGGGAAAGCTGATTAGTGATCAAAGTAGGGCCCAACAATGGGGGCCACTTTTCAGATTTCGCTTTTACCATAGGTTTTTCACTTAACCACATCATGGACCCTACCTTTTTTCACTAACAATCATGTCCTTTCTGATTTCCCCACGTGTTTACTTCTTATTTTATTGGCTGTACATAATTAATTCCCAGGGGTATAATCGACGCTGTAGCCGTTGTCCTTGGGATGATCATTTCTTTTCTTTTTATTTTTTTATTTATTTTTTTATTTTTTTATTTTTTTATTTTTATGAATTGGGATGTCCGTTTCTAAAGCTACTTGATTTTAATGGTCTGATTTAATTAACTGTATTTTCATTCCTTTAACCTTTTTTTTTTTTTTTTTTTCTCAGATGCTGATGGATCAAAGCTTGCTCAATCAGCACTATTTAATATAGCTTCTAAAATGTTATTTTGATTTTCAATGCAAATTACTTTTAAAAGCATTTTATTATTTCTCTTTTAAAAGTTTTGAAAAAAAAATAATGAAATGTGTCTTTTCCACAATTTTTTTTTTTTTTTTTTTTTGGGAGAAGTTGAAGCTCTGAAAGCAAAACAAAAGCTATCAAAGTTATCCAAACATGACTTTACTCCCCAATATTACACACCTATAAAATTAAAAAAAACAAAACGCTTTAGACTTTATTATTTTTCTACTAAATTTGAAAGCAATTTTTTTTTTCCAAAAATTCAATCCACACGTTTAAGGTTCAATGAAAATTAATTTGTACTTTCAAAATTTGAAAACTATCACTTATCCTTTTAAAATTTGAATAATTATCATTTATCACATTAAAAGTTGATTTTTGATAATTAATTTGTGAAAACTGTATTTTACCTTTATGTATTAAAATAAATATTACATTATTAAGTTATTATTTACTTTAAAATTGTGTACATTAAAAAATATTTTTTTGATAAATTTCATTAATATAATGATAAACAAAACAATTAAAAAATAATATATAAATTATAATTTTAATATGTATTATCATATAAAAAGATCATGAAATAAAGTTTTGATATTTATAAATTAAGGAGTAAAATAGAGTTTTATAAGTGAATTTAAAAACCAATTACAAAAGTAGTAAATGAGAAATTTTCCAAATTTTCATAATATAGATGATAATTTTTTAAAACGTTAATGAATTTATCAAACTTTGGAAATATAGATAAATAAAATGTTCCCTTTTATTTTTATTTTTATTTTTATTTTTTAAGTGAAAGAAATAGTGCATAATTACCATGGACCCAAAGCAAAGGCCCATTAAATGTAGACTAGTATAAGTGGACCGATAGTTTAGAGTACAGTAGTAGCGGAAAAAACTAGGCAGGTCCAAAACTACAGTGATTCCACTCACAAGTCACAACCAATAATACAACAATAAATACAGCTTTATATAGCTCAGTGGATGATGATGCAGCATCAATCATTATCTCTCAAAGAGATAATAAAAATAAAAAATAAAAAAATAAAAATACAGATTTTTTTTTTTAAATTTTATTTTATATATTTTTGGTTTTTGGGTGTGTGTTATTGATATTCAAACATCATTACCCATTACTCTTTAGTGGTGTAAATTAAAATTTTGTTGCTAAAAAGAGGTTGTTTGAAGACAAAAAAGAAAAAGTAGATAGGTACCGAGAAGATGCCCATGCTATGAGAATTAATTATTAACATTAATCTCTTTTACAAGATCAGCAACTCACATAATTAAGGTTCAGGAAACAAAGCAGAAAAGAATAGGAGAGAGAAATTAAAAGAGGTGAATGCCAAATTGGATGTCGTTTTCTTGCTAATAAATTAGCAAATTCCATTTATTATCCTAAGTACATAAATCACTTGCCCAGTACAAATTTATTGTCTTTTACTCCATTTATAATCATCATCAATTGCATTTTTATGTGGGTCTATCTTTGTGGAAGAAGTTAATTGATTACATTTGATTGCTAATCTTATGATTTTTTTTTTTCCTTATTTTCTTTGGGGGTGACTCTTAGAGATAATGTGTGCTAATAATTTAGAAAAATCTAGTTAATAATAACTAATATTTTATTCAATCAAGACCCTCATGGGATTTCATGATACCCAATTTCAGTTCATGAACAATAAAAAAAAAATGATGCAGAAAACTTTCATATCATCTGATATGACATCTCATATAAGATTTATAAAAATCTTTGCAAATAGTTTGCTCCTAGGAATTGATAGGTTTTGATAAGTGCTGATTTCGTAAGCTTTACTCTATAAAATGGGAGACAATGTAGCTTAGTATGAGCAAATGATGGTAAAAAATTCAATGGCTATAATAAATATATTATACATATAGATCGAAAGTTGGAGCCCCAAAAAAAAAAAAAAAAAAAAAAAAAAACTTTAATATAAAAGCAAGAATGACGTATTGATTTGAAATGCTTTCGAGCCTCAGGTATCCCGTCAACCAATTGAGAAATGATGTAGACCAAATTTACGTATTGTGATATCGATAATATATATATATATATATAATAAAAAACATTCTATCATATTATACTAAATATAATTATCAAAAAATATATAATATAACAAAATACCATGGAGGTGGTGAGAGTGGTTGGGCTTGTTGATTGATTAATTTGCAAAGGTCAAAACCTATTAATCTATAATTTTCTTTTTAGTTGGCTATATACTTTAGCCTCTTATATTTGCATTTTTTAAGAATGTGGAACTGAGTGGCTCTCTCCTCATTTTTAGTTTAGAATTGTTTTGTAATCCCAATAAAAAATAGGATATATATTTTTATTATAGCAAAAGAAAAAAAGAAAAAAAGAAAAGAAAAGAAAAAATCACAACAATATTTTAAATTGAAAAGTATAATACCTGGGTTGTTACAATTATATATGCTACTACAATTTGCATATGAACATGCAAAATATGATATTGTTGGATATAGATCTTATGTCTCATTTTTCTTAACCCAATTTCTTTCCATTAATGATATAATACCTTTTTATTTAAAAATATTAACGCAAAATAAAATGAAGGTGAAAAAATTAACTACTTAAAAAAAAAAAAAAACAATATAGTACGATTTTATCACTAATGAGGACAACAAAATTTCCCATTGGATGTTGTTTTCTTCGTTTTTCTTTCTTGGACTAAACCCAAAATTTGAAACATGGGCCTGTCTCCGGCAGCCCATCATACTATCCATTCTTCTTCATCGGAGAGATCCATTTGTAGAATACAGGATTGTTATGATTATTATTTTATTTTTTCTGATCTTGCATACAGGAATTTTTCCTAAAAATATTTTCATATACTACATTAGTCATATATTACACCCCCCAAAAAAAAAAAAAGTCCATTAGTCCTAAATTAAAAATGCCAAGAAAGAAAAAAATAAAAAAAGAAAAAAGAAGCGTGGTTTCTATGCATTACGTGGCATAAAACCAGACTGAGATGTTTTAAAAGCAAAAAAGCTTTTGAAAGCTGTTTTAATTAGAAGGACCTGTAGAAATCTATTTGGCAATAAGGACCGGTAGAAATCAAGCAAACATAAGCTTTAGATGTACATAAATTTTCCTAAACAACATTATTGTACAGAAAAGAAGCAGGTGCTGGACTTTCGGGTTAAAATTTGGTCCACCTGATCAACTTCTGATTTTTGTTACATTTTAGGCATTGGCTTGGACATGGTTATTCAAAATTGCTTTGTTCTTTGCAGAAACATTTTTTAAGAGAAACGCACACACACATATACGCACACACACATAACCAAAAAAAAAAGAAAAAAAAAAGAGTAGTTTGCATAAAGTAGGTTTGTGATCTGAAAAGAAAGCAATGATTGGAATCATATCCATTACAGAATCTTATTAGTTAATAAGAAACCATTGACAAAAAAAATGTCACCTAATTTAACAAAACCCATACACTTATCAGCAACCCTTCAATTAGAAATATCAATCTTTTGCAGTATCTCTGAGACCCCCAATCCTCAAAAGTCTACCAAGGCCACAGAAGCATCACCAAATGTTGAAAAATCTATGAACACCTTAAATATGGCCATTCTAAATGAACCCCTACAAACTAATCATGAGCATCATCATTCAAATCAATCTTTGGTCCAAAAAGTATAAATAATTGGGTTCCCTGATCTTTGCCATAATAACATACAGCAGGTAAGTAATAAATTGGCCATCACCATGAATTCGAATCTGCATGTTACTGGTAACAAAGAAAGGTAGAAAAGAGTTTTTGCCAAGGAATTTTTCCAAATACCCATTATCAAAATATAAGAAAATTGCACAACCATTCCAATTATTTCCATACTTCAACAACAACAAAAAGATTATCAAATTAGGACAATACTACTAGTTCATGGAATAGGATCAGTGGACAAAAGACTGTACAAAATCAAATCTTGAATTGCCCCTTTATTATAGCCAAACTTTCTCAAAACACCTTCTTTTTGGAAACCAAGCTTTTCCAAAACCCTTTGAGAAGCTATGTTCTGCAACTCAACAAAAGTTTCCATCCTTACCAAATCTGGGAATGCTTGAAAACCTTGAGAGATTGCAATCTTCACAGCACCAGTTGTTATACCTTGATTCCAATACTCTCTAGCTATGCCATAACCCAAATGGGCCCTACACCTATCCTCACCTTTCTCTGGCTTGATGGAGACAAATCCAATACAACAGTCGTTGATGCATATGGATCTGCAATATGGGTGTGGAATACAATAGGATTGGATGTAGGAAATTGATTCTTCTTTAGATGTGAGAGTCCTCAAGCGGGTGAATTTTGTGGCTTCTTCATCCCCTGCATACTTCAAAAAGTCTTCAGCGTCGGTGATCCTGAGGGGACGGAGGGTGATTTCCAATGAACTTTTTGCCTTTTTTTTTTTTTTTTTTTTTTTTTTTTTTTTTTTTTTGTTTAAGCTGTTTTCCAATGCTATATCAGAGTTGTTGTTTAGTATTTGTTAAGCCTAGTGGCAGGCTATTTTATATATTAGTTGGAAAAAGAATTCCCACTACATAAACGGCATTATTTTATTTCCAAACTTATAATAAGAGAAATGACCACGTAACATCCCAAATTTAACAAAATGGTTAATTAAGAAAACAATTCAAGATTAAGAAAGGGGAAGAACCAAAATCAATCACAAAATATTATCAGTTGATAAGAAACTATACACAAACATGTCTCTAATTTCACCTTTGCAATACCCATATTTCCTTAGCAATCCTTCTTTAAGAAAACCAACCTTCTCTAATACCCTTTGAGACCCTCTATTCTCAACCTCTACCAAAGCCTCAAGCCTAACCAAATCTGGGAAATCTTTGAACACCTCAGATATGGCCATCTTCATTGCCTCTGTGACTATCCCTTGTCCCCAGTACGCTGCACCCACAGCATAACTAACATGTGCCCTGCATTTGTCTTCACCGGATTCCGGCTTGATCGAAACGTATCCGATCGAACGGTCATCCAAACAAATGGATTGACGCCAAGGGTGGGGTATGGCAACTTTCTCAATGTATGTCAAAGCTTCTTCCTTGGTGGTTATGGTGTTCCACCTTAGATACCGTGTTACTCTATCATCACTTGCCCATCTCAGGAAATTATCAGAATCACAGAGCTTGAATGGACGAAGAGAAATTCTTGAGAAGTCCATAGGAAATGAAAAATTATGAGTTTGAGATTGGCTTTCAGCCACATAATCATATTGCTAAAAATTTAATATGGATCCCACAATTAATTGACAGAGAATGGAAAAGTTGGGTTTGAGATTGGCATTCAAACACATAATCATATTGTTAAAAATTTTACATGGACCCCAGTCCCCACGATTAATTGACAGAAAATGAGAAGTGATTTTATTTTATTTTATTTTATTTTTTTGTGAAAACTGAAAATGAAAAGTTGAGTTTGTGATTGGTTTTCAGTCGCATAATCATATTGTTTGAAAATTTTAACATAGACCCCAAAATTGAAGTCAATCATGATGATCAATATCGATCAAAATCTGGTAAGGTGCATTGAACTTTCCTAGTTGGAGAAAATATACAGCTCTCCAAGTTGCCAATCTTGAAATTTTGCTAGATAAAAGCAAAGTATTTAAAAAAATGAAAAAAAAGAAAAAAAAAGAGACAATTATTAGTGATTAATCCAGAAAATATTATTACCATTTCCCAGTTGTTATTCAATACATGAAAAAGTAACAAAGCTTAATAAAGATTGGAAAAAAGGGTACAGAGTTTCTAATTCTAAGCAATAAATTCAGTGGATAAGAGACTGTACATAAACAAATCTCTAATAGCACCTTTATTATAGGTAAACTTCCTCAGCAAACCCTCTCTTTGGAAACCAAGTTTTTCCAAGACTCTTTGTGAGGCTTTGTTATCTACCTCAACATGGGCTTGAATTCTGACCAGATCAGGGAATTGCTTAAACCCTTCAGAGAGTGCAATTTTGGCAGCTCGAGTTGTTATACCTTTTCCCCAGTAGTCTAGAGCTAAGCCATAGCCAATCTCAGCCCTACACCTGTCTTCACCTTTTTCTGGCGCGATGAAGACACAGCCTATGCAACGGTCATTGATGCATATGGATCTGAAATAAGGATGAGGGATGCAGTGGTTCTGGATGTAGGAGATCGCTTCTTCCTTGGAGGTCAATGTGCTTAAGCGGGCAAACCTTGTGGCTTTGACATCACCTGCATAGATGAAAAAATCATCAGCATCAGAGAGCCTAAAAGGACGGAGAGTGAATTCCAATGAACTATTTGCCATTTTTTTTTTTTTTTTTTCACTTTGTGTTTCCAATGGTAGGACTTGGGGAGGGAGAGATGGTGTTAAGTACTTGTCAAACTGAGCGTTGGGCTGCTTGTTATATAATATTGTTTTTCTTTTCTGACTGCTGGGGCATGTTATACGTTAGTTGGAAATCATATCCCACCTTATATGGAACTTAGAAAAATATTACCTATATATATTAGTTTCGGAAGTTGGAGAATTTAATAGACTTTGTCATAGACCCAAAGGGCAAAAAAAAAAAAAAAAAAAAAAAAAAAAAAAAAAAAAAAAAAAAAAAGAAGAAGAAGAAGAAGAAGAAGAAGAAAAGCTAAAATTGCCTATCTATCCTGCAATTGAATAATGATACAAAACATCATTAGTATAGATAGCCACTTTCTCTGATATATGCATCAACAAGATAGCTAAAAATTAAGTTGTATTTAGATTCAACCAAATATTTAGATCTGTTTAGAGTGATTTAAAATGGGTGTTATTAATTGGTTTCAATACAAATAGCTGAAAAGTTAAAAATTTCAGTACTCTCTCCCTGCTAACAAGGACAGGAGTGGCATGCGTCAGTTTAGTACACAATTTTATGTTTGTAGATTCTAATTTGGATTTAAGAAAATAGTGAATTTGAAGTAGGACTACACATCTTAGACTGTTCAAAAACCATGTTTTTTTGTTTTTTTGTTTTTTGTTTTGTTTTTTGGACATGGAAATGAGATGAAATGGAAATATATGAATATTGTTATGTTAATGAGATTTGCAGACATTTCTTTTTTATTTTGGCACTAAATAAGACTTGCATACACACATATGGTCTGTTACTACTTTCTAGGAAACTTGCCTAGATAGATCTTGGTCAAAGGAGATTGCTGCTAAAAGCCATTATATTATACTACTACTAAATTTTTACTTTGACCAAGTCTATATGCTAGCTTTCCTTGGTCAGCACTCCAAGTAATGCACAATTTGACATCAAAATTAAAAACGCCGCCGCTGACCTCATTTCAGGGCAATCACTTCTGGCCAACTCTTTTTGGTGCATAAATAAAGAAATCTGCTATAAATAAACATTTTATATATCCTCCTTCATCAAGGAAAAAAAAAAAAAAAAAAAGTTTTCTTTCAAGCAAGTCTTATATTATATACTCTTCTATTATAATTTATACATACTGAAGGTTAAATATGGAGGGCAATTCTTGCAGGTCAGAAGGAATAGAAGGCAGGGATGGCTACCAATCAAGGATCTCTCTTCGGCCATTGCAACTCTCTGATATCGATGATTTCATGGTCTGGGCTACAGACCATAAAGTTGCTCGTTTTTGCACTTGGGAACCTTATAATAGCAAAGAAGAAGCTATAAACTTCATCAAAGATAAGGTCATCCCACATCCGTGGCTCAGGGCAATTTGCATCGATGACAGGCCAATCGGGACCATTTCCGTGACTGCGAATTCCGGCACTGACAAGTGTAGAGGTGAACTTGGCTACGTTTTGGGGACAAAGTATTGGGGCAAAGGAATTGCAACACATGCAGTGAAATTGGTGATTGATGCTATATTCAAAGAATGGCCTCATTTGGAAAGACTTGAAGCTTTTGTAGATGTTGAAAATGTTGGGTCTAAGAGGGTGCTAGAGAAAGCTGGTTTTCAATGTGAAGGTGTTCTAAGGAAGTACTTAATTCTCAAAGGGAAAACTAGGGACATGTTGATTTTTAGCCTTCTTTCTACTGAACTTCAAAGTTGATATAAAAGAAAAAAAATATAAAAAAAATTGATGTCATCTAAGAAAATGGACTGTCATATATATATATATATATATATATCAAATTCGAAATTTGTAATTTTCCATTTGATCTATCCAATGTTGATTATTTCATATAGTAGGCCACAGATGACAAAAATAAGAGAATTTGTGGTAGATTCAGAAAAAATTTACCATTTTTCCAATTGTTATTATGTACTTGAAAAATGTTACAAAGCTAATAAAGATTGTAAAGAAAGGGAAAGAGTACAGTTTCTAAAGAATAAAATCAGTGGACAAAAGACTATATAAAAACAGATCTCTAAGAGCCCCTTTGTTATAGGTAAACTTCCCCAACAAAGCCTCTTTCTGGAAACCAAGTTTTTCCAATACTCTCTGAGAGGGCTTATTATCTACCTCAACGTGAGCTTCGATTCTGAGCAAATCAGGGAATTGTTTGAACCCATCAGAGATTGCCAATTTCACAGCTCGAGTTGCTATGCCTTTACCCCAGTAGTCTCTGGCTAAGGCATAGCCAACCTCTGCTCTACACCCGTCTTCTTCACCGGTTCTGTGGCCTGACGAAGACGCATCCTATGCAACGGTCGTTGATGCATATGGATCTGAAATAAGGGTGTGGAATACACCGGTTCTGGATGTAGGAGATTGCTTCTTGCTTGGATGTGAATGTGTTCAAGCGAGTGAACCTTGTCACATTTTCATCACCTGCATAGATCAAGAAGTCATCAGCATCAGAGAGCCTGAAGGGACGGAGAGTGATTTCCATTGAATGATTTGCCATTTTTCTATTTTTGTTTGTGTTTCTAATGGTATGAGAGCCGGTGTACTTAGGCTATGTTATATATATATATATATATATATCAGTTGAACCACAAGTTGTTAGATAGAGTAATGGTCTACTTAGGCTATTTTAAATATCAGTTGGAAATTACTCACCTCATATGCTACTGACAATATTTTTTGTATATGCATACTTTTATTTATTTTAGAAGTTGGAAAATTCAAAGATAAGGTCATCCGGTACCAAGGCAATTTGCTTTTGATAACTGGCCAATTGGTGCCATTTCGCTGGAAATTCGGGGTAATGGCAAGTGTAGATGAGGTGAACTTGGTTGGCTATGGGTTGAGGACAAATTACTGGGGCAAAGGGATTGCAACATAGGCAGTCCTAAAATTGGTGTGTGATGCTATTTGAAAAGACTGGCCACATTTTGGAAGATTTGAAGCTCTTGTAGATGTTGAAAATGTTAGTCTAAAAAGGAGGTGTTCTAAGGAAGTACTTCACACTATAGGGAAAACATGACTAAAAGGTGATTTTTTAGTCGTCTTCCCACTGATATTCCTCAAGCGTGGTTAAAAGATTATATCAAAGAAAATATGGACCATCATATACATCAATCAAATTCACTCTGTAATTTTCTTCTTTTTGTTGACTAATATATATATGTATGGCTTTTGCTTTGTCAAAATGTTGTCATCAAATCGAAAATGTTTGTTTCATTTTACAAGAAATGTAATGGAAACTTGTTAGTGTCCAAAATGCAACACTTTGTTGAATGCACTTAGCTTTCAGTTTGTAGACTCATTGTGATGTGTAATTTTGTATAGTTGCATCAGCATTAGTGTCATATCACAAAGATTAAATCGGATAAAACGGATTTATACTACAAAACAAATTTGCCAATTGTGGTTCAAATTGGCGTGATTGGTTTTGTTAAAGAATTGTTGTTGCAGTCTTCGTTGGGATTGCAGTAAAAAAAGTAAACAAATGAATAATAAAGTGGTGCCTAGAAAGCTCTCCAATTAGACAAATAAAGTTTCTGTCGTTGTCATTTTCAAAAATAATATATTTTTAGTTTGGGTTTTGTTTACTGTATTCGTTATCCTTGAGGCAAAAGGCATCTAAAATTAATGGGGAAAAAAGTGGTTTTTTTATTTTTATTTTTATTTTTTATTTTTTATTTTTATCTCACTCTTTCTTTAATTTAACCGCTGAAGTTTATTTAAGAGGGTCTTGGTCGAGTTAGCTAGGAAAACAAGACACATCTTATAGGGGGTCAACCTTGGTGTAAGATCAGAAATGTGGGGAAGCTCTTGCATATCAGATGGAAAAGGTGATGTAGAATTCTCCAAGATCTCACTCCGTCCGTTTGATCTATCTGATGTTGATGATTTCATGGAGTGGGCCACTGATGATAATTTATGGTGACCAGTTTTGCCCATGGGGACCTTATACTAGTAAAGAAGAGGGCAATGCATGAACTTTATCATCAATGTTATTATCCCCCATCCATGGTTCAGGGCAATATGCCTTGATGACAGACCAATCGGTGAAATTTCCGTGACAGATCAATCGGGGTGACGACAAGTGTAGAGCTGAAATTGTGTATATTTTGGTCTTCAAGTACTGGGGGCAAGGAATTGCAACCTATGCTGTGAAATTGGTGGCTAATGCTATACTTTGGGAATGGCCACATTTGGAGAGACTTGAAGCTTTCATTAATGTAGAAAATTTGGCCTCTCAAAGAGGGCTAGAGAAGGCTGGGTTTCAGAGAGAAGATATTCTAAGGAAGTATTATTACGAAAACCAAAGGAGAAACCAGGGACACGGTTTTGTTTAGTCTTCTTTCTAATAATGTGTCACAAATTTAATGTCATTATTATATACATTGCCCCAGAAAGCTACTTTGAATCCAAGTTTTTTGTGTGAGAAATGTCTACTTTGAATCCAAGTGTTTTGTGTGAGAAATGTGGTTGATGTAAAACCGTGTTAGTTGTTTCTCTCTATACATTTAGTGCGAAATTGTACAAATTAAGCTTTAAGATTTGGAAAAGGTCAGAAAGTAATTGCAAATAAGACAATGGAAAAAAGCAGTGGACATTTAGAGGTACACCAATAAAAGTATATTTACCTGACTTTGATGGTGAAAGACGGAGGAAATGGTAATACAAATTACCTTTTTAAGTATTTACAAAAAGATAAAAAGTTACCTTTCTACGTCTACTAAGTGCTTATTAAATGCCTCAGCCAAAAAAAAAAAAAAAAAAAAAAGCCTATTAAATGCATTAATCACTATTTGGGATTTGTCTGTAAAATCTTGTTATTTCACATAGAGTTTATTATGACTCTTGGCAAAAGATATCCATTAAAATTTTGCCCAAATATGTAAACATTCATGGGCGATCATTAAAAGGAAAAGCTAAATGAGGAAGAACTGCAAGTAGTAATGGTAATACGAGCTTTCATGGATTTTTTATATGTATCATGATCTTTATTTTAAGGAGATAATATTTAAAAAGTAATTTTAATAGATTCTTTTCTAATGTAAAGTATTGGTTTGACCTTTTAAATATAGAAAGTTAAAATTATTTTTAATTTTAATATTATAGAAATTTAATTGAATATAATATATTTTTTATGTTAATATTATAATATTTAAAAGATATATAATTTATATAAAATAAAAAAAATTACAAATAAAATAATAAATATTTATAAAAAAAATTAAAATAAAAAAATTAAATAAAAAATTTTGTTAGAAAATATTTTCAAATCTTATTTTAAAAGTGCTTTTTATTATAAAAAAATATATTATTTTATTTTAAAAAATCTCTTGACAATGCTAAGAGAAAAGTTTAACTAATTAAAAATAAAAAAAAATTAAAGAGTCTTCTTTCCAGTTCCACTGATTGACTAAAATATATATATTTGGCTTTTGCTGAGTCACAATGTAGTTATCCAATGGAAATGTTTTGTCTTGTTTTACAAGAGATGTAATGGAAACTCGTGAATGTCCGAAATGCATAAAAAGATGCAAACACTTCAAATGAATACCTATAACTTTCACTTTATAGGCTCATTGTGATGTGTGAATGAAGAATAAAGTGGTGCTTGGAAAGCTAACCAATAAGACTAAAAAAGGTTTCTGTCGTTTTCATTTTTTTAAAAACAATGGGCTTTGTACTTTGGTATTTATTAATTGTATTTCGTTATCTTTAAGGAACAGGGAATCTAAAATTAATGGCCAGCCTTCTAGTCCTGTGGTCAAGTGGATGAGTTGTGTCCACCATGTTACAGGTTCGAGAGAGACAGGCACAAAACATCCAGAAGGCATCCAAAATTAATGGAAAAGAAGTTTATTTAAAGGATCTTGTTTGGGTTTAGCTAAGAAAACAAGAAGCATTGTTAGACACAAGTTTTACAAGGTGGGTTTACTGAAGCAAAAAATCCACACAAACAAACTAATTTTTCATGGAATAACTGAGAGAATACAGAAAACCAATACAGAAAACCTATTTTCTTTTTGTGTTTTCTCACTATCCAACCTATTTTATTTTTGTGTTTTCTCACTATCCAATTACTTCATTCAGCTAGACACCTGTATATAACTAAAAAGTAATATCTTTTAGTCAACACCGACAAATAGTTGATTGAGACTTGACAACATGTCATTTATTTATTGGCTTCCTACTAACTTACGAGCCACATACAACTAATTTCGTTTTCTTCAATTCATCTTTCTCTCCCAACTCTCTAGGTTTCTCTATTAGGGTAATTAAAGGATTCTTGGGAGGATATTAGCTGTACACAGTAGCTTCGGAAGGATCATTACATCCATTGTATTGTGTAGGTAAGGACAACACCATGCCTGCCTCAATCCAAAGTTAACTTAGTATTTGTTTATTAGTTTGTTTCTTGATATTTAATATTTATTTATATATCTATATAGTTATGCCTCCTTGAAGTTCTTCCAACAAGATCAGAAATGGAGGGAAACTCTTGCAAATCAGATGGAAAAGAAGGTGGTATTGAATTCTCCAAGATCTCCCTCAGGCCGTTTAATCCCTCTGATGTTGATGATATTATGGAATGGGCCACAGATGAAAAATTGGCTCGGTTTAGCTCATGGGGACATCATACTAGCAAAGAAGAGGTGTTGAACTTTATGATGAATGTCATCATCCCACATCCATGGTTCAAGGCAATATGCCTTGATGACAAGCCAATCGGTGAAATTTCGGTGACAGGCAAATCGGGTAACGACAAGTGCAGAGCTGAAATTGGGTATATTTTGGCCTCCAAGTATTGGGGGAAAGGAATTGCAACCTATGCTGTCAAATTGGTGGCTAATGATATATTCTGGGAATGGCCACATTTGGAGAGACTTGAAGCTCTTGCTGATGTAGAAAATTTAGCATCCCAGAGGGTGCTAGAGAAGGCTGGATTTCAGAGGGAAGGTATTCTAAGGAAGTATTATAAAATGAAAGGAAAAACCAGCGACATGGTTATGTTTAGTCTTCTTTTTGATGATTTATCTCAATCTTCATGATATTATTATATTGCCCCTAGAAAACTAGTTTGAATCTAGTCTTTTGTGTGAGAGATAGGGTTTATATCAAATCATATTATTTGTTTCTCTTTCTATATATGGTGTTAATTTGTAGAAATTAAACGTTAACCCTTTAGCTTTAAAATTTGGAAAAGATTAAAATTTACTTGTACTGAGGGAAAGGAATTGCAAGCGAGGCAATGGAAAAAAGCAGTGGACATGTAAAGATAATCCAATAAGTATATTTACCTTTTTTTTTTGGTCTAAATATCTACTTCGATGTGAAAAACAGAGGAAATGGTAACACAAAAGTTCTTTTTTAAGTCTACTAGGTGCTTATTAACTGCATTGATCACTTTCTGGGGTTTCTCTATGAATTCTTGCTGCATAGGAATAGAAAAATGAGGAGGAATTACTAGTAATGGAAATAAGTGAAAAGTACAAATATATATAAAATTCCAAGTTTAATTTATCAGTAGTGCCGAAGGCACTAAAATATTTAACAAATTATATGGCAAATAATGTGGTTATATATAACAAGTTGCCAAATTATTTATTACCATATTTGATTCTCGATCATTATTTAGCAGTGTTCTAAAAGACGGGAAAAAACGCCGTCTAGGTACACCTAAGCGTAATACTTTTAGAGATCAAGGTTGTGTTAATCGCCTAATGTGTGCCTAGGCGTTAAAAGGAGCGAATCTTTTTGTTCAAAGTTTTTTTTTCTAAGATGATTTTTTAAAAAATGTTAGAAAACAATTAATAAGAAATTAAAAAAAAATATATTATTAAAAAATGAAAACTTTTCTAAGATTAAGTTTTTTTTCTTAAACAAAAAAAATAAAAATGAAAATGATGAATAAGAAAAAGAAGAGTAATAAATTAGAGACTTTACTAGCAAGTGATGCTAATAATGCACAATCATGGATTGCCGAAGATTGTAATAATGATGAGATTGAGAATGATAAGTTACCACCTAAAAATGGTTCTAGAAATGCTCAAGTTAAAATTAGAAAGTCTGAGGAAAATGATTTTGTATCGGATAGTAGATTATGGTAATAACTAAAGTATATATTAATTTATGAATTATTAAATACTTATAAGTTTGTAATATATATATTTTGAAACTAATCTGTTGTTGAAAACTTAAAAAATATGAATTTTCATAAATCTATTATGATCAATTATGTGAAGTCCCACATTGGTTAGAAAAGGGAACGAAGCACGCTTTATAAAGTGGTGTGGATACCTTTCCTATACGACGCGTTTTGGCAAAACCTTGAGGGCTTGGTTGTAAGAGAATTTCCTAGGCCCAAAGAGGATAATATCGGACTCAGGTGGTTTGAGCTGTTACAGATGGTATCAGAGCTGATACCCGGATCGATCGATGTGCCAACGAGGACGCTGGACCCCAAGGGGGGAGGATTGTAAAGTCCCACATCGATTGGAAAGGAGAACAAAGCACTCGGTTGGACAGAGCCAGTACCCAGATCGGTGTGCCAGCGAGGACGCTGGGCCCCAAGGGGGAGGATTGTGAAGTCCCACATTGGTTGGAAAGGGGAACGAAGCACTCAGTTGGAAAGCACTCGGTTGGACAGAGCGAGTACCTAGATCGGTGTGCCAGTGAGGACGCTGGGCCCCAAGATCGGTGTGCCAGCGAGGACGCTGGACCCCAAGGGGGAAGATTGTGAAGGGGGAGGATTGTGAAGTCCCACATCGGTTGGAAAAGGGAACAAAGCACTCGGTTGGACAGAGCCAGTATCCAGATTGGTGTGCCAGCGAGGACGCTAGGCCCCAAGAGGGAGGATTGTTAAATCCCATATTGGTTGGAAAGGGGAACGAAGCACTCGGTTGGTTGGAAAGCACTTGGTTGGACAGAGCTAGTACCCAGATCGGTGTGCCAGCGAGGACGCTGGGCCCCAAGGGGGGGAGGATTGTGAAGTTCCACATTGGTTGGAAAGGAGAATGAAGTACGCTTTATAAGGTGGTGTGAATACAAAACCTTGAGGGCTGGATTGTAAGAAGATTCTCCAGACCCAAAGAGGACAATATCGGACGCGGGTGGTCTACAAAAATATAGACTTATATATATATTTTCATATTTAAAATATAAATTATTTTGTTTATTTAATAGCATTATAATAATTAAAATAATAATATAATTGTGAAACGCTTTTTTACACCTAGATTTGCAAGGCCTAAGGCTTGACTTACCACGTTGCGACGCCTTACGGCCTTTTAGAATACTGTTATTTAGAATGCTATACATCAACACATTAACAGGCAGTGAAATTGGTGGGTGGTGCTATTTTTTAATATTGACCACTTTTTAAAGACTTGAGAAACTCTGGGAGATGTTGAAAATGCGGTGTCTCAGTGGGTGCAGGAGAAAGCTGGTTTCAAATGTGAAAGTGTTGTGAGAAGTAGTTTATTCACAAGGGGAAAACTAGGGGCATGAAATTTTTTGATCTTCATTCAACTGATCTTCAAAGTTGATTAAAAGATTATATAAAAGAAAATATGCAGTGTCTTATATTTTGCTTTTACTTAGTCATAATGTAGTCAGTCAATCGAAAACGTTTGTCTCGTTTGACAAGAAATGTAATGGAAACTCTCGACTTTCCAAAATGAAAACTTTTTTTGGTAGAAAAAATGTAACACTTTATTGAATACATATATAACTTTCATTTTGTAAACTTATTATGTAAACGAAGAATAAAGTGGTGACTGGAAAGCTACCCAATTAGAAAAATAAAAAGTCTCTCTAATTTTCATTTTTAAAAACAATGGGTTTTTAGTTTGGCTTTCGTTTATTGTATTTTGTTATCTTTGAGATACAGGGCATCTAAAATTAATGGAAAAGAAGTTTATTTAAAGGATCTTGTTTGGTTAGGTAAGAAAACAAGAAAAATTATTTTTTGGCTAAAAAGAAAACAAGAGACTTTGGTGGGGGATCTTGTACTCTTCTTTATAACTCTGCTGGGCAAACTTAGTGTGAAATCAGATTAGATTTGCTTCTTTATATATATGTATTTCTACTGTAAAATTGCACTAATGAAACGTATTCTAAGAATCATTCAGCTTTAAGATTTGGAAAGGATATGGATTGCGAAGAAGCAGTGAAAAAAAGTGGTGGTGGATATGTATATTTCGAAAGGGTTGAAGATGTTTTCCAGTAAAGGTACTCTCATAAAGTCTACCTGCTTTACTTTAATGGTGAAAAACAGAGGAAATGGTGATACAGACTGATGGGACAAAATGTCTGTATTGACAAAAATGTCAAATATCGAATTTTACAGAAATATGGACGGAAACTTTGGAAAAATTATGTAAACAGTTTATATTTTATTAAAAATTAAAAGTTTTTATTCTAAAAAAAAAATTAAAATATTATATTTATTAATAATGCATCATTTGCTATCAATAAACTTTACAAAATAAAAAGCAAATAATAAATCTGTATACATAAAGATGAATATATTATAATCATATCAATTATTAGAATAATTGAGGGAGAAAACAAAACTTTACCTATCATATTTATTGTTTAAATTTTTTAAAGATACATGCTAGTATTTGAAAATTTTGAGATACAACAACTTCAAATTTATTGAATGACCAATTATTTTATTTGTTTGTTTATTTATTTGCCTAAGATTCATAATTTATATACTAATAAAAATTTATTAATGTTGTTGTTCATGTTCTTGTTACCACTAATATTTCAAATTGTTTAAATTATTTTCTATGAAGAGAATTATTATCACTGCTTATATTATTTATAACATTTTTTCAATCATAAATTATTAGTAATATTATAAGTTTACCAATTATAGCAAAAAATTTTAAACACATCTATAAAGTGATTGTTTCTTAAGTAAATAATTTTTTTATTTTTTATTTGTAAATATAAGCGAGATCTTTTTTAGCATTATTAATTTTTTCTTCAAATAAGTTTTCATTATTAATATTACATAAAAATATTTCGTCAATTTTGTTCTAAATGTTGTCCATGTTTATATTATTATATTATTATTATTATTTAGAAACAACCAAATATTAATTTAGTTTAAGTGAGTCCAACATATTATATTTCAAATGAGCCATACCCAAAATGAGCCCTAAGTATTTAATTTATGCTATTACGGTTTCATCTTATCATCTTTATTATATTAAACTAAATTGGATGAAACCAAAACATTTTAAATCTAATCCAATTAAATGGGACCTAACTTAGAACTAATTGGATTAGCCTCAAAATAATTCAGTCCCAAGCTAATTCAATCTAGTCAACACTTCTCCATATCAAAGAGTGCATCTTTAAATCTTGCTATTTTATATAGGAGTTTATTAGCCTCTTGAAAATGATAACCATTGAAAATTTTACCCTAGTTTGTAAACTCTCACGGCTGGTCATTTACAATGCATATATCTACCTCACCAACTCATAAAAATAAAAAAATACAAATACAATTTTTTTTTTTTTTTTGCAACAATAAAAATTCAAACTTAAGTGATAGAAATAAGAGAACAATAGTACATTCAATAACCACCCATTCAAATATTTTCAATTTTTAATTTAATCAGGGTGTGACTTTAACCCTAGTTTGTAAACTCTCACGGCTGCTCACTTACATTATTCATGACTATTCTTTATAATGCTGCACATAACAACATCCATACACTTGTTCTCTTTTGATAGAAAGTATTTCTTAAGAACACCTTCCTTTTTGAAGCCAGTCTTTTCCAATACCCTGAGGGAGGCCATATTATCAACATCAGCATAGCCTTCCAATCTTTCCATATCAGGAAACTCCTCAAACACAATTGGAATTGCCATTTCCACAGCTCTTGTGGCAGTGCCTTGGCCCCAGTACTTGGACCCCACTGCATAGCTAATCACACCCCTACATCTGAAACTCCCGGACTCCGGCGTAAGGCTGATGAACCCCACCGGACGATTGTCCAAGCAAATGGCTCGGTACCAAGGATGAGGCATGGCTTCTTCCTTTAAATAAGTCTCTGCCTCTTCCTTTGTTGAATAATGGCTAATCCTGCTTCGAGCAATTACTTTCTCATCGCACCAATCCATGAACTCCTCCACATCTGAGAGGCTATAGGGTCGCAATGTGATTTTCATTTTATCTTAGTATAATGATTTGTGTTCCAAAACTTCGTCTTATAAAACATATTTTCCTCCACCTACCTCTACCTAACATGTTTTCATATACTTTTGGCCAAAAAAAAAAAAAAATAAAACACGTTTCTTTATACATATAGGATAAGAATAATTTGTAGCACAAATAGACATGGACCATGTGGTTTGAATTTGTCGATTGTCACCGACGATCACATGCCATGTCAGTTTATGTTGCATTTCAATTATTTTCTATATAATATAATTTGATATTAGTTATTTCGTATGTCAAATCCATACAAAAATTAATTCCTGTTAAATATTTTTTAGTGGGGTTAGGAGGAGTTGGATATATTTTCTTCTTCACTTTTATGCCAACTACAATTCAATGTTTCAAATTCACATAGAGCGAGAATATCAATAATAACTTTTAGAAATAATATCAATAATAATTATTTTAATCACAAACTCATTTGATTTTAACCCCTTTAATCTTATTTTACTTCTTCTCGGTCTGTGACTGTTGGAATATTCTTAAGTAACAAAAGTCAATAGTCCCAAGAATAATAATTTAAAGCTACCAAAAACAAAAAAAACAAACAAAAAAGCCAACTTAGCCAAACCAATAATATAAAGTTTTTTTTTTTTTTTTTTTTTTTAAACATGGATGTATAAAGATTTGAAAGCCGCGTATGAAACGCCACACCCAATATTGGGTTTTTCCCATAAATAGCCACCTTATAACTCCATTTTAGAAAAATAGCAAAATTTTTTTTTTTAAAAAAACTAGCTACCTTGGGACAAAAATACTCTTGATAAAATTGAAAATTACACAAAAGCTTTCCTTTCTTCTACACAGCCGTTCGTTCGTGGGGGTGGGATTTATACAAAACTGTTCGTGGGGTTTCTCTAAACTTTTTGCATCTCATCGCCTCTTACTCTCATTTTTTTGTATTTTCTCATATCTCAAACTAAAATCAGGTAAAAATTTTATCTTTTTTCTTATTAGATGAAAGTAAGGAAATATGTGTTTTTTTTGTTTTTTCTCTTTCTATTTTTTCTTGTAAGTTTTATTAGTTTAGGGTTTTTTAAGCTTTTTATTTGATATGGGTATGCAAGAAATTGATTTATGAGATGTTCTATGTGATTTTAAAGATACTTTAGGTGGCATATGGTTTGAAAATGGGAGAAATTTTGTGTAAAACTGAAAAATCGTGAAAAACAGTAAAAACGGAGGAAATTTGGCGAAAAAGATGAATTTCCGCCAATTTCCTCCAGTTTGTCAGTTTTCGCAAATTTCCGCCAGTTTTCCTCCATTTTTCCGACAGTTTTCCGCCAGTAGGAAAAAGCTATATTTGGCCCAAAAAAAAAAACAGAATCAACTTTTTTAATACAGTTAATATGTTTGTTTAATATTATTCAAAATTTTATATATTTATTGATTTAGTTTAACGTTATTCATTTAATTTTGTAGTCAAATGGAAGATGATGACATTGTAATTGCGGTTTTATACAATGAAACATTGGTACAAAATGATAGTGGTGATTGGGAATATCGAAATGGTAAAAATGTAATGGTTTCCGTCGGCAAGAGATGCACAAAATCAGAGTTAGAGGATGAGATTTTCAATTCTATTGAGATAGATCGAAATGAATATTTGCTAAAGCTAAAATGGATATATGGATGATGTGCAGAAAAGTTGGATCCTACAGAAATACGATGTGATAGGGATGTGAAATGCTTTCTTCAAGAAGTGAGGAATGGAGGGATGACAATGATGCGGCCTCCATTGTATGTTGAGGTGATTTCAAAAGTTGAACATGTATCTAGAAATGTTCATCAAACAGCATTTGCTTCGGATAGTGGGAGTAATCTTCATTCTTTTTCTTGTCCTCCAATTGGCGGTCGTCTACCACAAGCTTCCGGTACTGAACCAATTCAGGCTACATCTCAGGAAATTATGGTTCAAGAAACTCAGTTTAGAGATCAAGTTGATGTTCGTGGGGGGGCCTGGACATCATTTAACATTCACGAAGGAGTTGATGTTGGAGGTGACTATGCTGAACGGTTTCCTAACGACGAGGAGTATGAGCAGTTGCATCATATTGATCATGATGAGAATTACAATGCAGCAGGGGATGATGTTGGTCATAATGATGTAGATTTTGATCATGAGTTGCCGGATAATGATAATGATATGCATCCTGAAATGAACAATGAAGGAGTTGATGATGTTAGGGTTCATCGTGCTACAAGTGACCACATATCATCGAGCAACAGAAGTGGTTCTATGGCCATATTTTCGTCAAAGTTCACTGGCTGTGAGAGCATAGTAGTTGGACAATTATTTCGCAACAAATGTGACCTACAGAATAAACTGAGTATTTATTGCATGCGAGAAAATAAGGAGTTCAAGGTGACACGATCAACTACACAACGGTATGAGGTTGTATGCTTGAAAAATACTTGTAAATGGCGACTACGTGCAACCACATTTAAAAATGGAGAAATATTTGTTGTGAGAATTTTTGATAATGTACACAGTTGCTCGTTAGATATCGTGCATCGAGAACACAAGCAAGCCAGTAGCCGGGTTATCGGGCAATGTATTAAATCTAAATATGAAGGTATTGCACGTGTTTACAAACCCAAAGAAATTCAACATGATTTTTTGCAGAAATATGGGGTGAATATAAGCTACAACAAAGCATGGAGAGGTAAAGAGTATGCACTTAACAGTGTTAGGGGATCTCCAGAGGAGAATTTTGCTAAGTTACCTACCTACTGTTTTGAGTTAGTGTCGAAGAACCCTGGGACTGTTACACGTATCAAAACAGACGATAATAACAATTTTGTATATTTCTTTATGGCAATTGGAGCAAGCATTAGGGGATTTAAATCCCACATAAGACCCGTATTGGCTGTTGATGCAACTACATTGAAAGGGAAATACAAAGGGTACATGTATATTGCATCGGGCATGGATGGCAATAAGCAAATATATCCTTTGGCTTTCGGCATTGGAGATGGAGAGAACGAGCAAGCATATACATGGTTTTTCCAAAACCTGAAGGATGCCATCGGAGATTTTCCAGATTTATTGTTTGTGAGTGATAGACACCCCGCTATTGAAAGGGCATTACGCAAAGTTTTTCCCAATGCATACCATGCGTTGTGCACGTACCATATAAGCAGAAATATTAAAGCAAATGGACATGCGAAAGATGAATCAATAATACAATGTTTCATGCTCGCAGCTAGTGCATATTTGGTTGAAGATTTTGAGTTTTATATGGGGCAAATTAAGGCAAAAAATAGTAGGGCTGCCCAGTACATTCGATCATGTGACCCTACAAGGTGGGCACGTTCTCTTTGTCCATGTAGAAGGTACACTATCATGACCACCAATATTGCAGAAAGCTTGAATGGCATTCTGCTAGATGCTAGAGAGATGCCAATAGTAGCATTAATAGAGCACATACGGGATTTACTGCAAAGGTGGTTTTATGAGCGACGTACTGCAGGTGCAAAATTGACAAAGCCTGTGACTGACCATATGGAAGGGCAACTCAAACTACGAAATTTGGAGTCCATCGGACTACGTGTGAAAGCCATTAATATGCATGAATTTCTTGTGGAAGGTGGGAGTTTGAGGGGTACAGTTAATCTCCAATCAAAAACATGCTCATACAAAGTCTTCGATCTTGATCAATATCCTTGTGATCATTGTATTGCCGCTTGCAGAGACCGAAAAATTGCTCCTTATGGCATGTGTTCTCATTACTACACCGCGGATGCATATCGTGCAGCTTATGCTGAGTCCATTTATCCTTTGTTAGATGAAAAACAGTGGCATGTCCCGGATGACGTGGCAAGTCGCATTGTTCTTCCACCAAGATGGACACGTAGGCGAGCCGGTAGACCGAGGATGCAACGCATACCATCCGAAGGTGAAGATGTTATTGGACGTAGATGTAGCCGATGTTGGACATTATAGGCAGAGATGTACGAATCCATTGTCTTATGCTTCGAATTAGAAAGTGTTAATTTAGTGTTATGGTTTAATATGTTTTGATAATTATTTCATATCTTTTTTTTTTTTTGAATTTAATCCTAAATGAAAAGATGCTTTCTGGAATTGATTTTCAATCTTTAGTTTACATATCATTTTATGAAATGTCCAAATGATTTTCAATCTTCGTTGGTAATCTGAATCCATTTATCTGCAAATCAAATACAACAAAACATAACAGATGGAGGAAACGTTTGTTCCGACACGAAAAAAGCCTGAAGGACAATTTTTCCGCCTGGAGGAAAAGGTTTTCCGCCTGGAGGAAAACATTTCCTCCAGGAGGAAAACATTTTCCGCCTGGAGGAAATTTTTTCCTCCAGGAATATAAAAATTCCAGCCAGAAGAAAAAAAAGAGGAAAAATTTTCCTCGGGTTGGAAAATTTTCCAGAACCAAAATAACATACACCTAACGGGATTTGTGCAACAATATAATGAAAATGGCTAAATAATATTTTCAAACCAGCGCATAATACATTATACATTAGTAGTGTACATTATATATTGCTTCCTAAAGATAACCCATAGACATATATATTATGGTTTCACATTCAAACCTCCCATTAAATTCAAACAAAAACACAACTTCATAATAGTTTTAATTTCACATTTCACATTCTAACCATGCAACACAAACATTTCTGTCACACCAAATAACACAATATTATAAGCATAGCGCATAATGACAAGGTTCAAAATTGTAAAACTCATTCAATACAGCACAACTAAAGGTTTTCAGATAAGTTCGTTACATTAAAGCGAAATTAGTTTGTAAAATATTTTCTATGTTGTACAGAGAAGCAACTTACATTAATGGGGGACAAACCACCACCAATGCTTCTCTATCTATTTATATATATCTCTCTCTCTTTATCTATCTCTGTGAGTGTATGTGTAATTTTATCAGCTTGCACTTGTAACTCCACGATCGCAAATTTTGTGCTTCAATTTTCTGCTCAGTCCATCAGTTGCTCCTCCAATGCTGAAAGAAATAGAAAATCAATATTAGTAACCATGCAGCAATCAAATTTGTTCAAGCTGACATGCAAGAAATCCAAACTTAAAAAGCTTCAAAACTCAACAATGACATCTCACCAAACACCCATCTAAAACCACATGCAAGGTTCCCATCGGATAGAGAAGCCAACAAAGAGTGATATTGATTTGTACCAACAAAATGGAAGCAATAATTTTTTTCCTTCTCTCAAACTTGAAAGTGAAAGGAGATTGATTTTCAAAATATCATCTAGCTTCTACACCTTTAAAAACCATGACATGTACAATGAACTTAGAAATGAGAGACTCCATCAAAACTTGACTGCAACAATGATCATAACTAATTTGATTGAAGTTCAAATTCTCAACACAAATCAACCAAAATTGTTCAAGTAATAGGAACACTTATTTGTGTTGCATGCTCAAATACTGGTAGTTAATAAGCTAATAAAGTGGAAAGATGTAATCTGGTCAGCACATACAGTGATCCATGCTAATAAAAAGAACGAATATTTATAAGATAAGCACTGTCATTAAAATCATAATCATCAGCCTCACTTTCACATAGGATTTCAAAAAAGGAAAAATCTCAATTTCACATAAATCGATGGTAACAACAATCAAGATAGTTTTCCAGTCAAATCATAGACCCCAAACTACATTTCCAGCAATTGGCATTGAAACCCTCCAGAATGCATGAATGGGTCCCAAATGGGACCTGTATGCACATACAATGCAGATTTAGTCCACTGAATAAATGCAGAGACAAAGGAACCAGGGAAAAACAAAACAAGAATTGAAGAACTGAGAATAGCTGTGTCCAAGTAAAATAAAATAACCCTTCAACAAAAAATGTCATGTGAACTCCCACCCTGCAAGCAGATAAAAGAAATTAAATCAAGCTACCTTATAAATTAATCAACACTCCTCATTTCAAGAATGAAATAAGAAGTACATTGGAAGGCCATCTATAGTTTTCTGTTTCTGAAAAAACTGTCAAAAACATTTTGAAGATGTTAAGAATGAGGATTTGACACCTAAACCTGAAAATCAGTTCTTCCACAACCACGTATTAGTAAGGCATCCCCAGTAAAGGCCATCCTTGGTTGGGGCTGATCAGGGCCATCCCCTGTAACATATGTAACACAGCCAAAAGTATGGCCTGGAGTAGATCGAACCTGCAACAAAATTTACTTATAAACACACCTATATGCACATCTATAGACGTGTCCACATCCACACCCACATCCATATCTACTAACACACAACACAAGCTGTCACCAGCAAGGATCACTGGTTACTGTTGCACCAGAAATGGAATGCATCAGCATACACTTTGGGATTTATTTAATTCCATAAACTTTAAATGTGACTTTCCTCGAGATTTGAGTAAAAACACATTTAGAACAGCAAAGATAGCTATGCATCAACTCTGGCTTCACACAGATGGATTTACTTGAAACCTTTTTAACATAAAACAAGCCCAGGAAATAAGCCAAAGAAGTCATGTTCCAGATTCTTAACAACAAATACATAAACAAATAAATAAATCATGTAGATTGAAAACTAAGCAGGCTCAACAAATAGATGATGGACTATTCTGAAACAGTGCTCAAGATTCAAGAAAGAAACTGGGAACTAGTATGGCTACTGCTTCACCATGCATATGAACAGACATTCACCCTAAGATTTTTTCACAACCTAATAATATTCTTAATTTCTTTGGTAATAGAAACAAGTATGCATGCTTCTGTATAATATAGTTCTCCATAAAATAAAATAACAACAGAAACAACAAGCTTCTCTGCTCCACTTTGTAAAAAACTAATTATATAAGTAACAAGCTGCTTTGGTCCAACCTCCAAAAACAGGTCATCGAAATATATCTTATCACCAGCTTGAATCAGGAGGTCCGCTTTTGATTTGCTTGCTTCAGAAATGACAGATTTCACACCTGGAACCTTGGTCTACAATAAACAAATTCACATATCAGTGGAATGCTTAAAGAAAATAAAAAAGCTAAATTTCCATTTTTGTTTCTACAGCATCAAATAGAAACAAACTCTAATGATAAACTAGCACTTTGGCGAAGAAATTCAAAGCAACAAAAGGCAAAATTACTTATTATATTTATGTAGGTAAGTGGTATCAAACCTTTATGAGGCCAGTGCCAGTTATATGGTCAGCATGGACATGCGTGTTCATTAGCATAAATTAACTTGAGTCCCAACTCTTTAATAAGGGAAAGGTCTCTCTCCGCTGTCTTGTCAACTGGATCAATCAACTACAAATCAAATAAACACATGTAATACGAATGCATCAAATTTGCGTATGCAGGTCTAAGATTCTTACAGCATATTTTCAGGACAAAAAATTTCCTCAATGACATGAATCCTTATTAAGAAGTTACGTGCTTCGATCGTGAACAGGACAACGTAAAATTTACATTGTTGAGCCTAAAATAAAATTGCAATAATAATCATAAAAAGTGATCGATGCTCGATGCTAATTCTGAAATGGCACAATCCTACATTTTAGATATGTATAAATTTGCAAGTTACTAAGTATTTTTACATCAAAACATAAACAAGCGGGAAACCCAAAAAAAAATAAAAAATAATAATAATAATAAAAATGCGAACTTTCTAAGAGGAAATAAAAAAACAAAATAAATATCTAAAAGAACATTAATCAACATTAGAGATCAATTTGACATGGAAAGGAAAGCTAACCAGAGCAGGTTTATCGGGATGAGAGACATCGGCGAGCAAGTAAGTATAGGTGCAGGAATCCTTCTCGAAGAGCTGAAGGAAGAGTAGCTTCCCGGAAGAATGAGACGGCGTAGTGTAAGCACGCGAGACCATTGTTTGGAAGGTGATCAACTTAGAGCGAGATGATGATGGAGAGACTAGGGTTTGCGTGGTGGAGAGATTCAGGAAATGGGAAGGAGATCTCCGAGCAAGAGATAAGCAGCAGCAGATGAGATTCATGGCCAGCAGGCCTTTTGATAGAGAAAAGAACAAAAAATATATATATATATATAGATAAGGGTATTTTAGTCCAAACGGATAAAATATTGGTTAGTTTTTAAAAAAATAAAAAAATTTACTATTTTTCTAAAATGCAATTGTAAAATGGCTACTTTTCGAAAAAACCGCCAATATTCTCAGGCAACCCAGCCCACATTAATTGGGCTAAATAAGCAAGTTTTGGGCCACCTAGCCGATTAACGATCCAAATCCAAAACCACTTTGGGCCCTTATTCAAACCGGAGATTGACTTTCAGAATTATTCATCAGATTATGAGACCATCACTCACCGTTATAAGTCTTTGGAATCGAAGTAGTAGCTGGTTGAAATTTGCATCATCCACATCCACCGAGTTCACTCAGTCAACTCGACCGACTCGCTTTCTGACTAACCCATTCACTCTATCTCTTTCACTCACTGTAATGGACCCTCTCTCGGCTCTGCGCGACTTCACCATTCGAGGCGAGCTCGACAAGATCGTCCGAGTCAACGACGAGTTCCGATTCGGCTCCGACTACACCTTCCCTTGCTCAGCCGAGACCGCCTATCGCTCGAAGCAAGGCAATCTCTATACCCTCGAAACCCTAGTTTATTACATCAAGAACCACCACCTCAAGCACACCGATTACTTCCAGAACACCCGCAACCAGGGAATCCCTTCCGTCACATTCCCTGATCGGAAACCGCTCCTCGATTATCTCACCGGCAAAGTCTCAACCACTGACTCCATCGAATTCCTTGTTCCCCAAAACCCTAGATTCCCCGATTTGCCCATCCCTTCCGTCTCCGACGAATACCGACCCGATGACGTTCCCGTTCCCGGCTCAAACGACGTCGTCGAACCCGGTCCGATTGATGATAGAGCTAGGGCTCATAAGGAAACCGACAGCGTCGTCGACTACATTACGTTGATTAGAACCGCAGAACGGCCTTTGAAGGACCGGGAAGCTTTGTTGGAATGCAAAGGTAGGAACTTTTACAGTGTCCTAACTGCGTCGACGAGGCGAGAGGAAGAACGACAGCGTTTAGAGTCGCAGCAGAGGAAAGATGGGTTGGTTGCGAAGAGTAGGCTAATGGGTGCTGACGAAAGGGGTTTGGGAGGGTACGGAGACGAGTTGGGTTACGATCCTACGCCGAAACCCAAAATGCATTTGAAGGGTAGCAAAATTGGTGAAGGGGTTCCGATAATTCTGGTTCCGAGTGCGTTCCAGACGCTGATTACGATTCATAATGTGAAGGAGTTTTTGGAAGATGGGGTTTTCATACCGACTGATGTGAAGGTGAAGCAGATGAAGGGTGCTAAGCCTGACTGTGTGACGGTGCAGAAGAAGTTCAGTAGGGATAGGGATAGAGTGGTGACCGCTTATGAGGTGAGGGACAAGCCCTCTGCTTTGAAGGCCGAGGATTGGGATAGGGTGGTGGCTGTTTTTGTGTTGGGTAAGGAGTGGCAGTTCAAGGACTGGCCTTTCAAGGACCATGTTGAGATTTTTAATAAAAGTAAGTGAAATTGTTGACCTCATTGGATTGTTATAATGTTTGAATTTGAATTTAGGGAATAGAAGGTTGTCTGGGTCATTGAGTTTTGGGATTGGGGCCTTTTGGTTTTGCATTGTGGGTGTGATTGGTTGCTTCTGCTTATCTGGGTGTTTCAAGGATTATGGAACTATTTCAATTTGCATTGAAGAAGGTTCCAAATTGGATTTCTAATATCTATTTGCAATATGCTTTTTCAATTTCCAAACTGCATTCCAGCTGATTTCTGTTATGTATTTGCAGTTATGGGTTTTTTCTTGCGTTTTGAAGATGACAGTGTTGAGTCAGCGAAGATTGTGAAGCAGTGGAATGTAAAGATCATCTCGGTAAGAAGCTTGTTTTCTTTCTTTATGCTACTTTGTTTTGATCCTAGTTTTGTCAAAGTCTTGCCTTTGTTAATGGAATAGAGATTACCTGTATCTTTTGTTTTGGTTTGTTGTTACTGGTTATATTCAATGTGAAAAAGCATTCTCAATATGCAGATCAGCAAGAATAAGCGGCATCAAGATAGGGCTGCGGCGCTGGAGGTATGGGATAGACTAGAAGCATTTGTACGGTCACGATCACATTCTTGATGCATACCAGTTTTGATTAGAAGGCTGTATGTATATTATAATGCTTGTGAACATTTTGCCTCTTGTAGCTGATGTAAATTAAAATTTTTGTTGATTAAATGGAAGATTAAGCATTATTAAATTCTTTTTATTATGACTGATGAATGATAAACTTTGTATCAAATGGCAGCACAAGGTATTGGCTCCTCCAATGGTATTTGAGGCATTTATTTATAATTTATATGAGATGGAAGTACATAACTTATTTTGCTGATTATAACTACTTTGTAATATAGTTTTGACTACATAACATTATATTCGACAGTTTGTGAGGCGTTGGATAGCAGTTTGGGGATTTTATAACAGATATGGGCAACGATTAAGTTTGATTGAGATTGGTAAAGGTTAGATTAGGTTGATTGGTAAAGTGTACGGTAGAGTCGATTGCTAGTGTATTGGTGCTTAAAAGTTTGAAGGATCAAAATATTTTCTTTCTGATCAATTTGCTCGAGTTAATACTTCCTGGCTGCATACTATTCATATTCTGGCAAATCTTCTGTCCTGGTTTGGCCATTTTCTGCTTTGTCTATATTCATTGTATTTCAAAACATTTCGAAGTAAATTAATGGGTGTGTATGTTTGTTGATTAAGAGGTGGACTTTCATGTTTGTTGGCTGTGGATGATATGAGGGGATATCTAGTCTGCCCATGGTCTTGTTTTTTCTATGTTAATGGTTGTAGTTACGAGGCAGTAGTATCTGCTGACTCCTCTTTGTTTTATAAAGTATTTGTAACTTCTAACTTATTGTGATGTGTTTTTATTCGAGGTAAAGGACCATTGACAGCCTTCTTGTAATATAGGTATACGTCTTAGGGTGTCAGTTATCATTAACTGCAGTATTGATAAAATCATCTTATGTACTTTCTGGTTGTTGCGTTTTCTTGTGATATTTACTTGCAAAGTTTCTCATTTATTTGCAAATTGTAAACCAATGTTTTGTTGAAGGTCTCGTGATTTGTTCAGCCAGGGGTAAAGAATACTCTGTCTGGGGTTTGTCGTCATATTTTCAAGTGGGGTTGCTTTTCGTTCTTTTTGATTTTTATTTTTTAATTCCTAAACCTATTATGAGATTTCTGTGGATGTCAAATAATTAGCATTTTTTTTGTTTGGGGAAAAAAGAACCTTGGGTGATTATTGTCTTGGGTTGCTTCTTGTGTTTCTAAGTTTGGTGCTACATAAATGTACTTGAGAACTTTTAATCTTTGAAACGGAGATGAATTAGAAATCTACTTGAGGTAGATTTTTATTTTTATTTTTCATAGGATGGTTCTTTGAGTAAACTCTTTGTTGTGTCTTGATGAAGGCCTACAGAAGAAAATAAATACAACTTTTTAATGAAGGAATTCTAGATCATTAAACTTTTTCATTCTGTTTTATTATTGTTTAATGTAATAACTTTCACATTTATTTATTATTATTATTATTTTTTTTGGGGGGTTGTTATGTATCATATTATATTGAATTGATCCGTTTCACTTTGAACTGCTTTGTCTCAGACTAGTAGATGTCACATTGAGCCAGATAATTTACTCTCATAAACCAGAAACAATTTTATTAAGTTGGGAAGAGAGCAAGTCTCTTCAGTAATACAAAACAATATCAACCCCTGATGAGGTCATATAAAAAATAAATACTACCGGCATCTGAGCCTAAGATCCCACTCAAAAATAACAGATGATAAATACAAATACAACTAACAA
The DNA here is from genome assembly GCF_031755915.1 of Ziziphus jujuba. NCBI lineage: Eukaryota > Viridiplantae > Streptophyta > Magnoliopsida > Rosales > Rhamnaceae > Ziziphus > Ziziphus jujuba. Next base: position 26,476,452 of record NC_083381.1, on the reverse strand, counting down.
TAATCAACCATATGTAAGAATGTGAAAATCATGAAAAATCTCGGCAACAAAGAGAAAAATCAATAGGTTGTGAAGGTTGAAGCATATGTTGCAGCAAAAAGAGCTAAGAAGAGCAGCGGAGTAGACAACTTGATGGAGCTTCCATCAGAAGAGCCATCTTTTGTTGATGGTACATTTCCTTTTCCTACCCATGAAAATATGAATACCATCAGTTTATATGAGAAACACAAATTAAACACACACAATCAAATTCTGAAGATCGAATTGCAACCAGATACAGAAAAAATAAAAAATAAAAAAATTGTTTTTTACTGATTCGATCTTTCATATAATAGCATCAAATTTTATGTACCAGAGGGATCTGTATTTGAAGATTCTGGTGACCCTGCAGGAGAATCGGATGGAGAAGCAGCTGCACAGAGAGTTATAATATACAAGTTAGTAGGAGAAGAAGATCTTATAACTTATTTTTTTATTAATTTTTTATTTTTTTGCCTTTCAATATCAATTCTTACCATCACAGCGGCTGAGGGGAGGGGTCTCAACTTTACAAGCACCAGGTAGAGCCAGAGCCAGAGTTCGATTAACATTAATCCCCAGCGAGGCACCACCACCATTAAGGACCTCACACAAGCACTGTGGTGATGAACGGACGACGCTAGCAAGCTGCGTGCAGCAATCTGAAGACGGTGTGGAGGAATTCCCGGTGATATAATCAAGGCAAGGTGACAAGCTAATGAGTACATTTGTACAGCTTGATGATTGTGCTGATGCACTTGCCCAGAACATAGGTACCAGGACAAGTACCAGACCAATTACGATCTTCTGTGCCATTGGAAGTCCTTGAATTTGTGCAGGAAATGTACTAGGAATGGTAAAACTAATCTAACCCTGTATAGGTCTTGAGCGTCTGATTAGTTGTTTGGTTGAGATGGGGAGAAGAAATGGCTTGGCTTTTTGTAGTGAAAGAAGGAGAAGATAAAGACAAATGGGAAATGACCTTATGTGGGTGACCAAACTCTTCCTACTTAATTTGGAAGGTTATTTTATAAGGCGTTTATACAAGGTGGCATTTAGAATTTTGTTAGTGTGGCTAAAGCTTTTAAATGGGAATTGTTTTTAAAGGTCGGTTATACAGGTCACCAACTTGTATAGAGAGCCAAAAGAATTTTATGGTGTTCAAAACTGAAGACTATTGGAAAAAAAATTTTAACCTGTTTTGATCAAGAAAAACCATAACGCGTTTCTGACTAGTCTTTTTTAAGACTTTTCCTAGCAAACTTGAATTAATTGTTTTGAGAATCTGAAAAAACCTGAATGTTTGTGATAGAAAAAGTGTAGAATTCCATTTTTCTTTCTTTCTTTCTTTCTTTCTTTTGAGAAATCAAAGTAATGAATGAGAATAGAGAAATTTTGATTCTGAGAAGAACATGTGTCCTCTGTTTGGTAGCTTGAAAACCAAGAAATTTTTTTCTTCTTTTTAGTTTTGAGGTTATGATTGTATGTAATTAGTCATGTTTTGGAAACCTGTCTATAAAGCATGGTATATGGCCATTTACGCTGTATCTTTTTACGTGTCCCTTAACGTTTAGAAAAGTAAAAAAAATATTTGCTTTTGGTAATACAATTTTTTTAAAACAAAAAATAATAAAGAATTCAAGCGATTAAAATTATCAAAAAACCCTTGTTTTCTAATAAGATGATTTGACTGGCTAAGATCAGATGACATTGGACCCGTTTCGGTTACGTTATAAAGTCCTTTGTGAATAATTTGAAAAACCATTTTTTTTTTTTTTTGATAAATATAATTTGGAAAACTTAACAAAAGAGACCACCAAATCTTAAAAAAGAAAAAAAAGAAAAAAAAGAGAGAGAAAATAAAAGAAAATACCAAATTTGTCTTATACTCCTGAAATGATTTTGAATTGCTATTTATGTTTGACTAATCTGTATAAGAATACCAATTTAAATAGATAATAAATTAAATTTGTATTGTAACGTGAATGATGATTTGTACTAAAGCCTTAATTTAGAAGTGGAATAAAGTTAATAAGTTTTTTTTTTTTTTTTAATGGAAGTTTTTCCTTTTTTGTTTACCCTTTTCCATTTTTACTTTGATTCTTTTCTTGAAGGTGTTGATCTTAATAGATTAGCCATAGGAAGAAACGAGAAGACGATTTCTTTTTCCTTTTTTTTTTTTTTTTTGGGGGGGGGGCAATATGAAAAGGCGAATTAATAGACCATAAGATAATTATTTTATTTCTAAGAATAGACCATATTATTGATGTGATTATTATTATTCGTTCTTTTAGAATTTGGTTATGATAATATGCCCTTTTCGGATAAATAATTACTTTCACGAAATTTGTTACTTAAGATTATATACCAAATTTTATCAAAAAAGAGAAGATTATATACCAAGTTATGCCCAAAATAATAATAAATAAAAAAAAAGATAATACACCAATTTGATTTATATATTTTTCTTTTTTCTGTATATAACAATTTTAAACCATTTTACGTACAAGAAATCACTAGTAAGTAAAGTTATTTTCGTTTCTCATTTAATTACGGTTATAAACTACAATATTGCGACAATATTGAGCAAAAATCAATTTTAGTTTTTTTTTTTTCAATTTTTTATTAATTAATCAATTGGTAAATTAAATATGGAGAGTACATGAACCAGATCTTATACAGAGAGTTAACGATTAACGGGGGATCGAATCTCAAACCATATAATGACCATATATTAATTAAACAAGTAGGAACATAGAAACTGAGTTTATTTTTACGCAACCCATGCATATTACATATTATGTCTCGCAAACAGTGGATGGAGTAGATAAACAGGTACAAGTCAAACATAGTAAGATGATTTGAAATAGTAGTGCATAGTAAAATCAAGCTCCCAAGAAATCCCCCTATGAAATTAATCTCAGAAGCTGATGATTATGATGATGATGGAACTAAGTAGAAGCATATATTGCTACGTAATTGAACACCACAAGTGGGACAAAATGAAGTAGTAGTGGCATCTTCATGAACACTCCCATGGAAGAAGAGCTTCCACCAGTCACTGGAACTGTTTTGCTCCCTGCATCATATTCATAATATCTCATATTATATTATACTTATATATATATATATATATATAAATTTATATATTTTAAGCCTTTCTTCATGTGTTTGGACCTCGATGATTAATTTCCATGTTATATATAGAAAGGTGGACCTAAGACTAACTTACAACAAGATGACACAAATTTGTATATGCTTTAAATTCAGGAATTTAGAAAGCAAAAAGCCAAAGTTTGATATAAAAAAAAGAGTGAATTTTGGAGAAGAAAACTAAGCACAAAACATATATATATATATATATATCACCTGGTAAACCTTCTGGGGAACCAACGGAAGTTGCAGGTCCATTAGCTGCTGCATTATGCCAAATATGCAAAATTCACAGAGTTTTACTTTACACTAAAAAATAATTAATATTAATGATTTTGTCAATAAAATGCACATTTTGATGATCTAGTACGTTCATATTAGTGAACATTACCATCGCAGCGACTGACTGGTGGAGTTCGTACATTGCAAGCGCCAGGAAGTGCAAGAGCAAGAGTCTTGTTGATATTGATACCCAATGATGCTCCACCACCATTGAGTGCCACACAAAGACATTGAGGCTCTTTCTGAACAACATTGGCAAGTTGGGAGCAGCAAGAAGATGATGGTGTTGATGAACTCCCACTTACATAGTTCAGGCACGGTGCCATGCTAATCAGCACATTGGTGCAGTCTGACTGCTGAGCCACTGATCTAACCCAAAGCATGGTCATTAGGACCAATATTGTAAAAACAATACTGTTAATGATCACTTTGGAAGCCATATTAGATTTCCCCAGAAGTAGTTTGTACCCGAAAGTAGTCTATAATCGATTGAACTTGTGGGTCAAATTTTTCATGTACTTGGGAATCTGTTTTATATGGAAATTAAGATGGCTGCAAAGGCTTGGTTTCTGATTAGGCTGTGTGTAATACTATTTGGTAAACTAAACAAGGCTACATGAGGTAATTAATGTACTTATTATAATAATATTGACCGCTTAGGTGCCATTTAAGGCGGAAATTAAGGTCTCTTTATGTTGTATTATGGGTATATGCTTAAGTCAAGTAATATTTTATTCTTCTTAAACATGTCACAAGCTGTGCATGCTGCTATGTTGTTGATGATTGTTACGATAAGATAGAGATATAGGACAAGAAGTGATAAACCGTTTCTGGTAACCTAACTTCATTACTAATGTCATCAAAGCCGCAATAGAAATTTCTATGAGGATGAAGTTACCAAAAAAAAACAGTTTCTATAAGCATGATAATATATGATCATCATTTTAGCCACCTATAAACTGTTCGGGTCCCTCCTATGTACGAAGGTATTTGATAAATATATTGTAGTAAATCATCAATGCCTTTAAATCAACTAATTTAATGGTGCATCAATAAAAATCTTAATTTTTTGTAACTTTTCATGATATTCTATTATTCATACAAAGTTAGCTTACTTGGTTGGATTATTGACTTATTTTGTCAACATCCAAATCCTTTCTAATATAAAAGAATTCACAATAAGTTTTAAAAAGATTAATTTAATTCTAACTCTCAAATTCATCTTGGTAACTATGGATAATTCATGCAATAAGACCATTCCTTAAATTAATGAAAACGTCAAGAACTTAAATTAATCCTCAGGGTTTAGCTTATCATTAATTAATTATTCATTTTTTGTCAATCTTAGTTGTATCCCTTTTCATATAAAAAAAAAATTATACCCTTTTGGCTTTCGACAAATTAAGTTTAATCAACAAAAAGGTAAAGGGTTAGAGACAAAAAAAAGTGGTTGGTGGGAGAAGGTGGATTGTTTAACAGAAGGATTATGTGTCCCAAACATTGTTGGACAATTGGGATATAATTTTTTTTTTTTTTAAGGAACAGTTGGGATATAAATAAAGGTAAGAGATAAGAGTATTCTTAAAATTTTCATAATTGGGCTCCTTATTGGTTAAAACATCACAAATTAGCTTTAAACTCTAGCTCTTGACCAATCATGGAGGGACACAACATCAATTTAAAGGACGTATAAAAGGCTATCACATATATGTCAGCCACCAAAATGAAAGTCAAAATGGACTCCACAATTTGTCACCATTGTCAAGGTAGTTGAGCTCCAAAACCAACTTCAAATCCACCACTTAATCTTTTTCCCTCCATCTATAAATTCCCTTATCATTCTTACTAACCCACTAAACTACTCGATTAATCCATCTCTTTCCGCAAACTTCTTCATCTCTCTAACTCCAACATAACAAACCACCTTCAACCAAACACCATATCCATGGAGATTTCGACACCTCTTCCTCGCCTAATCACCGTATTGGTGGCCGCCACCATCCTCTTGGCCGTGCCTGTATACGGGCAGATAAGTACTCCATGCAATGCTTCAATGCTTTCCAGCTTCACACCGTGCATGAATTTCCTCACAAATAGTAGCTCCAATGGAACATCACCATCTGCTGATTGCTGCAACTCACTCAAATCAGCCACAGGCTCAGGCATGGACTGTTTGTGCCTGCTTTTCACCGGCAATGTTCCTTTCCAATTACCCATCAACCGTTCCCTCGCCATTTCTCTTCCTCGTGCTTGCAACATGCCTGGTGTCCCTGTCCAATGTAAAGGTAATGAAAATATCAAAATTTCAATTCGCTCTCTTTGTTCTTCCAAATTTCCATACATACACTAATTTGGGAAAAAAAAAATGTTTCTTAATTTGCAGCAAGTGGTGCACCTATTCCTGCTCCAGGTAATAAATCTTGAACTTTCTTATATGTTTTAGCCTTTTTTTTTCCCTCATATATTACACAAACTAATCTCACATAACATTCACTAAAAGCAATAAAATTGTTCATATTTCCAGGTCCTGCTTCACTAGAGCCAACTCCTTCACCTGGGGATTCACCATCTGGTAACATTCTTATTTTTATATTTATTTTTTTATTTTTTTATGTTTTTTGTTGTCACTGCTATCTAAAATTAAATGCTTAACATTTGGCCAATCTTCTTGTTAATGTCTAACAAGTTTTTTAACTCTTTTTTTTTTTTTAAACAGGCTCTTCTGTTCCTGAAGAACCCAATTCACCTTCTCTTGCTCCAACATCTGATACCACACCAACTTTGACTCCACCATCAGGGACTGGTTCTCAAACTCCAACCGGGACCGGCGCGGAAGCTCCATCTGGAACTCCGGGGATTCGTCCAGTTCTGAATCCATCATCTGCCCTGCCTTCATACAGTGTCTCATCCTTTGTTTTAGTCTTTGCATTGGGAATTCTAGCAATGAAGTTGTTCTAAATTGATGGGATTTTTTTTTTTTTTTTTTTTTTATCAATCTCTATATATTTGCTCATCATTTGAGACATTATTCTTTTTGGGGGGTTTGGATTATATATATTGTATTGAGTGATTACTGAGAGTCATATTGGTTGATATTTATTGGAAAATATTGACAATATATATATATTTTTTGTAAGGAATATGAGTACCAACAAATATATTTGGTTTTTTTTTTTTTTTTGGCTAAAAAATATACTATATACGATAATTTGTATGAGAAACCTTATATAATTAATCCACTGTAAAATTTGTGATTCACTTTGTTGAAAATTAATATTAATTGGTGAAATTTCCATTTGTCTAATAGTTGAGATGGTTAGTATATAAAATCAAGACTAATCAAGAAAGCAACCAAAAAACCAAAAGCAAAAAGGGCATTTTGGGTAAAAACAGCTTTTTTTCCCGCCACTCGGCTTTACATATATATATATATATATATAGACCGGAAATTTGTATAACGAACTTTCTCACCGGTGACCGGACGTAAAAACCTTCTCTCTCTCTCTCTCTCTCTCTCTCTCTCTGCCACGTGTACAGACTCATCGCCATTAACGATGGCTCTCCTTCTGCTCTACTCCTCGCTCATTGCTCTCATTCTTGCTTTTCCTCTCCTCCACCGCTCATCGGCGGCGGCGAAGCAACCGCCGGAGTCGTGCACCGACTACCTCGTGAAGTTCTCGCCGTGTCTGTCCTACGTGTCGTCGCCGCCGAACAATCTCTCCGACGTCGTACCTTCCAGATGCTGCGAATCGTTCTCGTCGGCGTTCGACACCGGCGAGGCAATCTGCCTCTGCTACCTTCTTCAAGAGCCTCGCATTTTCGGTTTCCCGATCGACGAGGCCAGAGTGCTCTCTCTGTCTTCGGTTTGCCCACTGAGCAACGATAGCTCAGCGAGGAGTGGCTCTTTGCAGTCTCTTTGCTCTGGTTCTTGAATTTTTACACTTGAAAAATCCCTCCCTCCGTTTTTTTTATTTTTTTACTTGGTTATTTGCTGAAAGAAATTTTCTCGGAAAAAATTTCTTGCAAAATCCTAATTCTTGTTTTAATTTTCTTTTTTACCAAACGAAGGTTAAATGCACAAGAAAAAACGACTTTTTTACATTTTGTTAGTCTGAAAAATTACTCTAAACACTTCAAAATCGAATCTTTTGTTGCAATTTGATTATCTTTGAATCAATGTTTGCAAGTTGAAATATTTTTTTCAATGGAACAGGGTCTGAAACTCTGCCTCCCCTATACAGCGCAACAATTTCAGGGATTTCAGGTCCTTCTACTGCTTCTGGTATGCTTTGTCTGATGATCTTACCTTCAATACCTTGAATTTTCCACAAATGGTTTTTATTGTGAATTTGTTATTTGAGAATTTCTAATTTTTCAGGTCCTGATAATGAATCATCTCCTAAAATCAGAACACCACCACAGCCCAAGAATTCAAGCTTCCCACCAGAAGTCGTCATGAAACCACCACCACCACCACCAGACTCACCTACAGAAGAAGTGCCAAGTTCTGCAGCAAAGAATCAATTCTGCTGTTACTTTTGTTGTTTGGTTCCTGGCATACTGATTTTCCTTCATTTTCCATTTTGGCTCTTTCTATGATCATTTGTAAGGGGAGTTATATGACTGTATAGATTGAAATTTTGAATGCACCCCTGTTTTTGCCTTCAACATTTGTTCACATTATAACATTGTTGAATGACAATTTCCATATAGCAAACATAACATTGAACAGCAGTCAAATCTTGGGAACTTGCTATTTATAAGGAAAAAAAAAAATCATGTTTCTCTATTCAGCTCTTTAAAGAGTGATATATATTCATGGCCAAACAAAAGGAAAAATGGAAAAAATAAAATAAAAATAAAAAATTAAATTGAAGATGATTCTCCCAGACAACTGTAGAGCCATGAATTCAATATATATATCAAAAAAAAAAAAAGAAAAAAAGAAAAAAAAGACAAGGTTTGTGTTGCTTTACACCATTGTCTATAAAGAAAAATTACTTCCATCCATCGGACCATTCAGCTTCATCCTTGACAGGTTGAGGGGTATACAAGGACTCTTCTCCCCATCCATCATCTTTTGTTTTTGAGGACTCTTCTCCGCATTCAACATCTTTAGAGGACAAAGGATTTTCTTCGCTGTATTCAAACTGATCTTCTTCTGGTAATGAATCCTCGTCGACAAACTCCTGCCTTTCAGGAAGAGGACAGCCAAGATAAGAATTGTTGTCTGCACAACGCCACAAAAGCTTGTTCCAGTATGGATCCTACCAAATGCAGACAACTTAAAGTCTTAGTGAAATAAACAGCTAACCAAAAGCTAAAAGGAAGCACTGGAAACACCAAAGGAGCAGCATCAAGACAACAAACAGCATACAAGATTTAGCATTTGGAAATGAAAACTAAATGTTATTGTTTAAGATCATAACTTCACTACACAGATGAGGGAATGTGTTATACAGAGTTCCCTCGGCACAACAATCAAATAAGCAGATACGTTAGCTTAACAACTACAAACAAAAAGGAAAAGCACAAATAAAAATGAATAGAAAAGCAGAAAGTTGAAGTCATAACCCTTCACTAGAAACCCCTGTTGAAACATGCTTGTCGTTAGACATGCTACAAGTGAATGATACTGAATGTGATGCAAATTTTTTTAATTTTAGCAACCAAACTAATGAGTATCGGGTACATAAGGCAAAATACATCTAAAAGCATATGCAAAGTTCTTATTTGCACTGATAATGTGGCCTTTCAGGGATTTTAAGAGAAAAAAGTCATACCATACTGATAATGTGTGGATTCCCAATTATTATTAACAATGATATAGCACGGGTAATGGCCACATTGAACCTTCTGGAATTGCTCAAAAATCCCAAACAGTGGTTTCTGTCGAATTCATTGTGTTTGATTGTCGAGCGGACAGTAGATATTATTATAACTTGCTTCTCCTGTCCCTGAAATTGCTCAACACTTCCAACTTTAATAACAGGCATGTCCAAATTTTCAAGGGTTTGCTTTAGTTTCAGCACTTGCTGTCGGTATGGCGTAATTACTCCAATGTCTTCTTCATTGAAATTGCTACTAAATGTCAGTCTCTTTATGACCTCCACTACCTTACTTGCCTCAACTCGATTAAACCATGATGGATTACTTCCCTCCCTCTCATCAAAACCTTGAATACCAAAGAAAAGGACTGGGAACTCCTTGTTAGGAAGCAAGTCCACCCTTTCCAACAAGGAACCTTTGTCATCTTTGCACGCAACTAATTCTCCTCCGTAAAACAGGTTTGAAGGGAGATATAAAATTTCCCGGTGACATCTATAATTTCTAATCAATTTTGTCACGTAATTTTCATCTCCACTGCTGTAAAGCTCACACTCAGAAATCCTTTCCAAGTATGATTTCCCCAAACCATTTATTTCTGCATCTTTGGAGTACACAACTGGACCTAACTGCATCGGGTCTCCAGCAAGAACAACAACTGTATTCTTTCGGCAGAGGTTGGATAGCGGGATCATTGTTTCTGGTTCTGAAGCTTGGCCAGCCTCATCCAAGAAAATATGAGAAAAGTGACCCCGTCGGACACCTTCTGAATAAAAAAGTGAGGCACTCATATAAGTCGATATGATGATCCTATAGCGCAAGAGGGCACTAAGTGGAGGACATTGGAAGATAAGATCATTAAAGAAGCAGAAGCGGATATGATTAGGATTCACATCTTCAAAAGGACGAGTAGCTGCATTCAGCCTGAACAGTTCATTCTCTTTAACTTCAACAGTCTTCTCACTAAGGAGTTTCTCTAATATGTGGTCTGCTGCACTATTAGAAGGTGCACACACAAGAATCCGAGTACTTTTTCGAGTTCTGTACAGCTGAAGGATTGCTTCCACTATTGTCATGGTCTTACCTGTACCTGGAGGTCCATAAATCACATAAGGAGGCATTCCTTTGCAGCCAAGGATCATCTCAATTGAAAAAATCTGCTGCTCATTAAGAAGGCAAGATATAGGGGCCAGTGGAGTGTGTCTAATCAGCCTCCTTTCAAAGGACTCTGATGGAAATAGGAACTCGGTTTCTAGTTGTTCTGTAGCATCAACAGCTTGGTATAACCTTCTCATGTTGACTCGATTGTACGTAAAGTGTACATTATAGACGTTACCATCAACATGGGCCAAATGAAATTCAGGGGCAAACTTCAAATATACTTCATCAGCCTCAACACGGTGGATATAACCCTGAGAACAGCATAGTTAGTTTGGCAAAACAAATATAGGATTCTGGATATTAATTTCAAAATAATAACAATATATACCAACAACAAGAAATGTATTAACCAACAACATGTGAAAACAGAATGCATTTTACGGTAATACATGGATGCAGGTTCAAATAAAGTATTCATGTTAGATCAACTTCTGCCTAAAATGAAAGAGAGGCAAGGTATATTCAAGTTTAGTCTAAAAATCATTTTCTAGCGGAAGATATCAAAAACATGTTAATAAAACCTTCTTCACCTGGAAAATGATAATAAAAGTTAAAGACCATTTTGGGAACCAAAGAATAAACATATCTGTTTTTAACAAATTCAAAAGTAAAAATATTTTAATAGTCAGGTGGTACATGTGCCACCAAACACAAACCTGATATGGAAGAGTTTCATCATCTTCGTATTCAGAGGGAAACTTGGCAAAAATATAATCCCCATGGACAAGTGATGGTCTTCTTTCTGCAAGCCCTGGAACCACAAGGGACAAAAATTGACTTCCCCTCCTCTTCAAAGTAACATGTTCCATGTCATAGGTCCTCATGTCTTCCTGAATTACAAAACACCAATTTTAGCATAAACAAACAAACAAACAAAATCTATAGAGTTACCATTTCCATCCTCGACAATTAAAAAGTTACCTCCAGTTGTAATTCTTCCATGATAAGTAAAGTTTTAAAAAAACAAGCATAATTCTCTCCGTTAAGACCTTCTTGGACAACATCGGGCATCTGCTTGCTCTCGAGCAATTCTCTAATATCATTTGGAATGTCATATCGGGGAAGCCGCTTTTTGAAGGACCGGTCCTTTGGACCAGTAGGACGTGAACCTGTTACAAATGCATCCACAGTAAACAGTTTCTTCTTCTTGCTTTTTGTGTAGGGGGCCTTAGAAGCCAAAGAATGGGAGATCTTATCTTCTGCCAAGAGAAAAACCACCCGTTCTATCTTGTCTGTCTCCAGATCAAAATGCACAATTGATGTGTGCATACCAATTTCTTTTGGCTTGCAGGACAGCCATAAAGTCAAATTCTCACCTGGCTGAAGCACTCTATCTTCCAAGGAAAAAGACTCAAGGAAGCCTCGGGCACTTTTCCCATCAGAATTTGAAGACGGAGGCTCCATTAGAGAAAGTGAGAACGAGTTCTCAGGATTTGAGGCATAAATTTTTATACCCCATAGATCAACTGGATCATTTGTGGTATTCTGAACTGTTATCGACTCTGCAGCTGTTTCCCCTACAAATACTGACTGAGGCTGTCCACGCACCAAGGGAAATGGAACAGAAATAACAATTGGACCCTCTTCAACTGGGTTGTAACTACAAACTGATTTATCATCATCAAAGTCTATAAACCCAACTTCCCCTTTATCTCCAATGACAGAGCACTCATCATCATCCCACTTACAACCAAATGCGTCCATCACCAAACAGTCACTGTCATGAACAAGAACAGTGAGTTTCAACTATGAAGCAATCAAAACTCTCCCACTCTCACCCCCAAAGCCATTGTTTGTATGAAATTTTATCAACTAAAAGTAGCCCCCATTTACTTCTTTAAAAGAGATTGCATATAGCGCTGCAACAACATACAAAAACACAGCTATAAACCCACTTCAAAACCAAAATGAAGCTACATCAGGAAGGGGGGGGGGGGGAGGGGGAGGGGGAGGAAATGATATTTAGAAAAATCAACCATACTGTAAAAGATATATATTAAATCAATAAACCCAGGATCAGAAACAATGGATGATAATGAAACTAAGTAATAACTCAGAATGCAGATAAATAGTATCAATGTCTTCATAGTATAGCAAGTAACTGAGTACTGAACACTTTGATCAGCTTAGATGCCAAACATTTTCCTGAATATCTATAAACCCATGATCAAATCCCCATAACCCATATAAGTAACAAAACCCACACACATAGAAACAAGAAATTCTTATAGAAGAAAAACAGGCCAAATGGAAACACAAGATTAAGGACGAAAAAAAAGTCCATGAAAAATAATGATGCAGTAAGCAGTAAGTTTCAAATGACAGAGACGATCAAAAACCCAGCAAATAAAATAAAAACCTCGGAGAACGAAATTCCTGAGAGAAAGAAAGAGAGAAAACAAAAGCTATTAAAATGCAGCAGAGAACAGAGAATAAAAATGGCATTTGCACATTTAATGCTTTTTGGCTTATTTATTATACATTTCCAAAAAAATTTAAATTGAAACTAAATTGAAAGAGCTGATTGTCTCACACGTATCACAGAAATGAGAAGGCATAGTAACGTGCCAAAAGTCTCATTGTTCCGTATGAACTGAAAATACCATACCATCGTTCAACACAAATGGAAAAACTTAGTACTCACTTTCCTTTCTTTTGCATTTTAATGGAAAAGAAAAATTAGAAAAACTCACAATTTAGTACAAACCCATAAAAGAAAAGAACATGATAAATCCAGTTTCAATAGGGTTTTCAACCAATCGGACCCTCTCTCAACTCATACTCAACTCAGTAAAGTTTTCCTTTTCTTTTTTTTAATTGAGCGTAAACAGAAAACACACACCTAATCCACCGTCTTCTTCTGCTTCTTCACTTGCTCGTTTTCACCTCCACCAAATTGATAGCATTTTGGGCAACAGTCATCAAAATCATTTCTTTTTTTTTTTTTTTTTTTTTTGGCGACTGCGGATTGGTGCTAATAAAGCGTACAGTTTTCCTTAATCTCCTTTTGTTTTGCTTATGTTTTTGTTTTTTCGCTTTTGTTTTTTCTTTTATCGTACAGAAACAACTTGCCTCAGAGGGCCGTCTTGAAAAAAGTGAAAATAAAAAGAAAATGGCTTTTGGTTTACGTTTACCATATATTTAAAAATATTTTGCCAAAGTAATGCCCTTACACTGAAAAGGCATTTTGCCTGTAAATTAGGAACCCATGAACAAACCAGCACTAGTCTCTCTTTGGTATTCAGATTCCCAATTCTAAAAAAATAGTCTCTCTTTAGTATTCAGATTCCCAATTCTAATAAAATTTTCTTTTGTTGTTCAAACAAAAAAAAAAAAATATATATATATATATAAATAATAATTAATAAGAAATTTCATACTACTATATTAAACCTAATAAATTATTGAGTATCAAAATTTAATAGTGGGATTACAATGTCTAATTTTTAATTAAAAAACTAGTAATAAATTACCCAAAAAAAAGAAAAACTAGTAATGAATTAAAATGTTTTATAAAAGGAATTGTTCGTAAATTTCATGTGAAATTCAAGTTAAATACAAAAGGTTTTAACTTGATCCACATCATCTAGTTTAGGATACCAACACGTATTAATAGATTAGGGGCGTTGAATAATGTTTCAAAAATTTATAGAATTAAAATAGTCAATTTGATTTTGTAATGAAAATGATAAGATTATGTTTGATAAATGTTAAAATATGATATATATGTAAAAAATAATATACATATATATACACATTTTTAAAAAATGGTAATTATTATTGATATTTATGTTAATTATGGCATATATTTATATAAAATAAATATTTTCTTTACCCCTTTTATATATTCGTTTATGTCTTTCTAAATTTTCCATATTTTAGAGAATATTTCCAACTTTTTTTTTTAATTCTAAATTTCAAATAAAACTACCAATCACATCTTTAACTTTTTTTATTTATTTATAAAATGAAAAACCCTTTTGGAAAAGGGTCCAGGACAAGCCCTGACAGTCCCTCTCCATGTTCTTTACTTCCAACACATCTCCAAAGCTTCATAGTAACCAATTTTCAAGCAGAAAACAATATTCCAACTTCTAGATTCAATAACTTTAACAAATTAGGAACGTTCCAGCATATCTTTAAGAGCATTTGAAATAAATTTAAGCAGGGATGGGAAGTTCTTAAAAACCTAAAATATTAAACGTAAAACAGAAAACAAGTCTGGTGACACAAGTAAAAACTTCCTCAGGCTGAGACAAAACCAGCGTCCTTGATGGACTCACGCCAAGCATACTCCCTTGCTCCATCCTTGTCAACAATCTTGATCACAAAGTTTGGTGGGGCCACAACCAGCCTGGAACGGATCTCCATGATGCATTTATCAACCAAATCGATTGCTTCTTCTACAGACATGCCACTGTGGTAGTGTCTGTCCATCATGGCGAGTGAGAAATAGGATCCGTAACCAAATGCTCCCTTGTCAACCTTGTGAAGGGTAGCAATGTAGTCTATGTAGTACAGTGATGGACCTGTCTCCTTGTCATAGCCAGCGAGAAGGATATTCACAGAATATGGGTTCTGAAAAAATTATAAAGTGAAGTTAAATGAGTAATATGTCCAAGCACCATGCAATAATTCTATTTCCAACATATACGTGAGCATCAGGAAACTAAATATCTTGCATCAGTTGCTAAAGTTATAGTCAAGTTCTATTACATTTCAAGCACATATCAGCGAATCAAACAGAAGTGTCATTTGTAATATGACCCCTCTTTTAACCATAGGTGATTTGTCCTCTGGGAGGCATTCCCCTCGTCAACCCCCTTTTGAAGGATCTCCCAATAGATGGGAGATCAATAATTTCCATAATTGTTTCTACCTCATATTAAGCTATCCATTGAACCAAACACAATGCTACATAACCAAACAATTATAACCACGATTTTGTGTGCACACGTTCCCCGATTCCTTTCACCGGTAAAACCTGAGTGAAGTGTAGACCTAGTTTGCACATTAAGTTTCAACCTCATTTTTTAACATCAATGTTTTTGTTTCATAAAGCACAGACAAACACATTACCAGGAATTTCTCAAGTTGACATATGTAAAATTTTCCTGTGCCTAAATTCACCATTGACTTTTTATTGATGCATTATTTCCCTAAGGTACTATTCCATGCAATCTCAAAGAAACGTTTCACATAACTTGTAGTCATCGAAAACTATTCCTGCAATGACAATAAAAAGGGTTACATCCATAACACCTAGTCCTACAACCACCAACCTAGCTGCCTAACCATATAGAATACACGATAATAAACCTTCAGATTCAATTCTGCATCTCTATGCCCTTTATGCATGTTTCCTCTATTAACTGAAGCAAATGAAGCCCAACTGGGCAACAGATACAAGGAAAATTTTGGCCTCACAGCCAAAATGATGATGTTATTTGACACCACTGAGTAATCAACGACATTGTAAGGTTTAAGAGTTGGATGATTTGGTGCCTGCTTAAGTTTCACCATAGATAACATTGTTTGCTAGTCCTCATCCCAAATCATAATACTTGGAAGTAAAAAATTGCATAAACCTCAACAAAATATTAAAGATATTTTCCCCAAAACAACCAAGGAGGAAATTACATACCATTGTCATACAATTTAACCAACACTTCCAGACTTTTAATTCCCATATTGCATTTGAACCAAAACCCTATTAAAAATTCCAACGAACTAAAAGAAAAGCAAAGCCTAGAATTTCCAATTAGCATAAGCAACCCAATGGTAAATAGTCAAATTTAAACTCCTCCCCAAAATCCTAAAAATCAGTATAAAACGAAAATTAAAGAAAACCAAAATACCTTTCGCAAAGCGGTGGCGAGCTCGCCCCTGGTGAAGTTAGCAGCTGCAGCAGTAGTCAATGGAATCCCATTACGGAACTGGTACAAAGCCACGTTCTTTTGAATGTACTCTGTGAACTGAACCCTATTTCCCAATAATTATAGAAAAAAAAAATCGAAAATCAAATTCCAAAATTAAAGAAAACGACAGCAAAATTACAGCGAAAAAGAAAAAATCAGAAAAAAGGTTTTGGAACCTGTCACCGGGCTCGCCGCTAGCAGCGATGAGCTTGTGGGAATCAAGGACCATGATCTTGTCCTCGTTAGATTTATGGACCAGTATGCTGTGCACCGCCGATGTGTCGGCGGCCACTATCGCGAACCCATTACCCACCAAACCAAACACACACTCCATTTTTCTCCGATCCGGATTCCGATTCCGATCTCTCTCCCTCACTTCACTGTTTTCTGTCTCTCTGTGATTTTTAGCTTGTTTGGGAGGCAAAGCGTTGCTAAAGAAACTATTAAACGTCTTGAGGAACAAGTTATTTCTCTCTACAAAAAAAAAAATTAATAATAATAATAATAAATTTAAAAACAAAAAGTTTTTTTTTTTTTTTTAATCTTTTTATTTTTTTGGCTGCCGTTTGGCTCGTATAGGATGTTATATTCCAGTGTTTGGGATAAAGTTATTGTTGCTGTTGTGTAAGGTTATTCTATCCTCCCTTGGAATATAAAATAATTATAATTTAAGCATGGTTAATATATATATATATATATTTTTTTTTCTCATGTGCAGTATTATTTATATTTTATATTATATTAAATAAATATATATATATAAATATATTTCATCTAATAATAATCGCAAAATATATATATATTCTATCTAATAAAAATCTTATCAATTTAATAAAGGTTACAAAGTATTATTGTTTAAAATGCATATAAACTATTGATGTGATAGAGATTATACCTGAATTATTTGTATGGTTATAATCTATATCACAAAGACATAAAAAAATCTACCAACAAATATATATAATCGTTGAGCTGAACACTAGATTTAGGTTGTTCAATTCAAGAATATTGTTGAATAGTTTATGACAATTTCTACATTGCTAAAACTAACCCATTACCCACAAAATATACAATAACGTTTATAGCGTTATGTGTTCATTATTGTTAAAAAAAAATTAAATGACTAAAACAACATATCAAATCTAATTCAGCTAGGCAGTGTGTAATTGCATTTTTCGCAAAAGCAAAGTTATATAGTGTTATGTATACATTATCATTATTAAAAAATTTTAAATGGCCAAAACTACTTGTCCAATCTAATTCATTTGAACAGTGGATTATTGCATTCTTGCAAAAGCAACATTGTCCTTGTAACCATATTTTTCAATAACACTTACAAATTTTTTATTTTATTGAAAAAAAAATTGCAATACTATCGTTTTTGTTAGTAAAATCGTCAAAATAGGAAACCGGAGCTTTTTCATTAATATAAAGTGAATTTAAATCTATTAGCGCTTTTCATTTTCATAAAGTGAATTCGAATACCATGATGCTCTTAGATTTAATTGTTATTCTTATGCAAGAAATGATGGAAGCAAAGTTTTTTAAGATGTTTGTTGAACTAAATATTGGATAAAAAGTAACAAAAAAATTAGTAATTATATTATTAGTTATTATATAGGGTAAAAAGGTAACAAAATTAATAGAATTCGATTTAGATTTCATCTTAACATCTACAAACGTTGGATATGGCATGGAAAAGTTGTAAATTCTTCAATCAACGTTTTAAATGCTAGTTGCATGTGTAAGCGAATCTGTTACCTGTACTCATATGACCCTTTCAACAGTTTTGATTGTCCATTAACAATTTCAATATTTATGGATTAAAATATTGTAGCAAGCACTTCGAGTTTCAGTGTCACAAAGTCCTAAAGGTGCTATAAATGATTTATGAAAAAGTTATCAAACCACATTATATTGTTTTCATCATATTCAATTATAATGGAATTCTATAGACCTTTCTACCCTTCTTATCCATGACTATTTCACCTTAATTGCCCCACAACCATTTCAATTTTGTCATGATGCAAAATATTAATTATAATGATGTATATAATACAAATGATTTTAAAATCTCGAAGTAACGAATATAAGTAGGCTGTCAAAGAAAAAGGATTGGCAAATTGACAAAGTCTAAGGAAAGTCTAAGCTTTATGATGCAAAATATATGGAGTGTTATGAACGCTATTAGAGGAAACAGTCAATCTTCAAGTGGGATGATTGAGTTTAACTTGCAGTGTGTTATATTTATATCAATGTAATGTATTATGTTTATATCATAGACATTGCACTGCTAAATTTTGTCTATGATATTAATGATGTAGTATTTTTTTTTTTTTAATATTTTCCTTAACAAGTTGGAAAGACATTTCATCGGTTGATTGTAAGTTACTACCCTCTGGTTAATTGTAGGTCACTACCCTCTAGTTTCGTAGTTGTGGAATATAGGTCCTCTATTTTAAAATCCCCTATATTGAGTAAAAAAAACATATTTTCAATCATAAAAAAGTATTTTAAAGACTCCTTCAACAACATTTTTATTCGTGCTCTTTAATTTTTTTTTTTTTTATAGGCATTTATACTTCCACTCCTTACTCTGTGTTCTTATACAAATTATCTTTCAAATATTGTACAGTGGCATAAGAATTGTGCTGTATTAAATTAAATAAAATCAATATTTAAATAAAAAATAGATTTAATTTTTTAATTTGAAAAGTTATAATTGTTTTTTATATTAAAAAGTCAACATAAACGTTAATTGGAGGTTTTTTTTTTGTTTTTTTAAAATATTAACTTTTTAAAATAAAAAGTATGAGATAAATAAAGAATTTTTTTGGTATTCTAATTTATCATACGGCTAGACATGAGAATATATATTAGCTAGCTATAATTAGCCGCATTATCATTTAATCAAAATTTAATAAGATGTATTATATATACATATATATTATCACCCTAACCATGTTTTTTACATAAAAACCGTGGATTTAGAAAATTTATTTTGCTTCTCAATTTGAATATTGCATCAGTCAAATTTGGTACTTTTTGTATTAGTATTTTTGTTCTTTTCCTTTTTGGCACAAAAACTGAACCCAAATTGAACATGTCATATATATATATATATATATATATATATATACATATACACGAAAATTTTGTGGTGAGGATGGTCCGCATGAGGACCGTAATATTAGTGACGGTTTTTTATAGTATTAACGATGGTTTATTAGAAAATCGTCACCAATACTATAAAAAACCGTCACCAATACTGTGGTCCGCATAAAAACCGTTCGCAGCATAGACGGACTATATATATATATATATATATAAAAACCAATAACATGTACTATTTTATTGATAAAGAATTACAACATGTAGGATGATGAATCACGATAAACTTCCGTAGGCATGCGATTTTGCCATAGAAGTGGTTTTGGAGGACGACAGCCATCGAAAGGTGGACAAGGAGCACCATCTTTGAAGCCACAAACGCAGCGATAATGCATTTCCATGTCTTCTATGCAAAATGATGCCACCGTCCCCCAGTTTTTGTAACAGTGACAACCGCGGCCCTCGAAACGATGCCTCGCAGTTGAAATCTGCAACCACTGCCATTCTTCTTCTCACTGCAACAAACAACAACAATATAGGAACTTAGGAAAGAGACCTGTAAATTATTTGTGAAGAATAATAATATGAATGATAAAAGATTGCAGTAAATTAATATTGCTTGAGCAGATGACAAGGAGGACCAGAAGCTAACACTGAAGAAAACCAAGCAAGTTGCCGCTTCTTGCCATTTTCTTCTCGATATATAATTTGAAAAAATTGATGGTGAAAGACTTTTTTATTTTTTTATTGAGGATATGGATGGTTTTGCGTTTTATATGCAATTAATTTTGAATTAACATTTATTGCTTATGGCATACAATGTCCTTTATTTGTTTTATTGCATGATAAGTATGATTAAATTTGTTTGGACTATTTATTTTTCCACTAAACAAAAATATTTGAAAAATCTAAGTTGAAGCCTACTAAGCTTGGCATACGTATCAGAAAAAGAAATTGGTGGTTCATCATTTAGTACCAAATATTGGCACAAATTGGACATATAGATTTTAACTATGTATAGGACCTAAATTTCTAATCCCAATCAAATGATTATTTTTATTTTTTCTCTTTTAATGGCCCTTAATCAAAGTGTGGTCAGTTTTTAGGTAATCCAAATTTAAGTAAAACCAAAACTTTGTCCATATATAGTATGAAATTAGCTTAAATATATAATTTTTTTTTATTACAATTAACTTAGATACTAATAAGCATAATTGTATTAAAGAGTTCACTTTTTTTTTTTTTTTTTTTTTTTTTGGGGACTTGAATTTTTATTAAAGAGTTAGAAACACGGTTATTTATTCATAGAATAGAAAGCTAAGCAGAGCTTTCTTTTACGCAAGCTCACTCTACATTACTACAAGGTTACGTTACACAGAGAAAACTAATAACTATAGCCACTTTCCATACTTTTTTTTCAGAACAAATCCGCCACAAAATCCAAAATTGGAACCGAAAGCCGGTGGTCTTACTTTCCACCTTGCAATTCCTCTTGCTCGGTTTCTAGTTTTGGCACAAAGTAAGACAGTTTTTGGCTGCCGAATATCTGCTCCACCTCTTCTCCTTCTACATTGAATGCCAACTCCTTAGCTGCTCTTTCCATCTTCATCACAATGCTATCTCTCCCTGTATTTTACATATCCAAGGGGTCAGCATCAGTGAGCACCAAGTGTATGTATATATGCCTGAGAAAAATCTCTTATGGAATTGGACGTAGAGAAGAGTACCTGCAATGAAGTTTCTGTGGTTGTTCAGGCCGTTGATTCCGAACTCCAAGATTGTCAAATTCTGATATGGGTCCGGGATATAAGAGATTGGATGACCTGCCGCGACTACAAAAACATCACCAGGTGAGAATACAGCTCTGTTCACCTGTAACCGGTTATTTTTTTCCTCATTACCATCATCATCATCATCCCCTCCATGGCTTGAGAAATGTGGGCAAACCATTTCGAAATGCCCACTTCCTTCTACAACCAGACCCACCAAAGTAGACCTTGAATGATGGTGCGGCACCATAATTGCTCCCTGCAAAAAACCCAAGAAATATATTTCACTAAGCATAAGTTTTCTGAGTTGAAGAAAAGGTTACTTTTTCATATTTTATTCTGGCTAATACTTTTTTTATTTCAACGAGATGAACAAAGACATCCAAGTCTCTGATTTGTCTGTGCTCATCTGGGTTCGCCTCTAAGATCTTTCCGAACTCATTGGAGTAGAAGGGCTTCTTGTTTCTAAGACGGATTGGACCTTTAGAATTACTGTTTATAATTTGCACTGATGAAGTAGAATATTCATGGTGACTTAAAGCTCTTAGCTGCTCTTGTGAAGCTTTTATGGCAATGGCTTGTCTCAGTCCCTGCCACTTCCCCCGACTCTCCTGTCCAAGAAACCTATCGACCTGGTCTCTTGAAACCTACCAGAAAAAAAAAAAAAAAATATATATATATATATATATTGTAAAACCCCCCAATAAAAATTTTTAGATTCGTAACAAATTGATTACTTCCCCCCCCCCCCCCCCCCCCCCCCAAAAAAAAAAAAAAAAAAAAAAAAGAAGAAGAATTTAAGATGGGAAAGAAACTAAGAAAACCTTACATTCAGAATTTGATAAAGAAGGTGAGTGCTAAAGGCCCTGTAATATGATTGAGGGTAATGCCCTCCAGCGACAAAATATTCCTGCATAGATCATGGTTATGTCAGTAATTTCACCTCTATAAATTATATATATATAGGACAAACTAACTTGATGACCTTAAATTGGCCAGGATTGTTTATAGGCTGGAGGAGCTGTGCTATTTCCAGATTCTCATCATTTTGTTGGTTAATTAAGTAAATAGTGGTCCCTACAGGAACTCTGATTATATCCCCAAATTCAATGTAGTAGGAATCTCTTCCCTTCTGCGACACAAGACTTATCGTCCCTTTTCCTGCAACAATTATTATTAAATAATACACCTAACAGTGGTTAAATTTAAAATACTTATAAATTAGTAAGGAAATACTAAAAAGCTAAAAGAAGCATGCATAACGTAAATGATAAAAAAACATTGTAGGTCTAGCTTACAGCTTGATTACCTCTGACTACGACCAAAACAGATTCAGCATCATAATGGTGAGGGATTACAAAAGTGTTAGGTCCGGCCTCTAAGACGGCAAACCTGTAGTTTTCAATGCCTTGAAGAAGATTTGACTTCTTTGACAACACATCAAACACCTTTAGTTGACCTTCTTGTGTCCTGAACATGGACTGTGATCCATCAGAGGGGAAGTAGTAAGGGTTGTTTCTCAGAATCTTACGAATTCGCTCTTCTTCTGTTTCTGATCTTGTTGGGTTCTTTGTTTCTTTTCCCTTCTCTCCCTTATTCTCTACCTCCTCCGGAGATTCACTTCCCTTTTCTCCCTGTTCTTGATGCTCCTTCTCTGTTTCTTTTCCTTTCTCTCCCTGTCCCTGTCGATGAATTTTCTCTTCTTTTCCCCTCTGTCTCTGTTTCTTATCTGATCCGTATTTCTTTTCACATTTTTGCTGGCACTCCATCTTCATCTCTGGGCTTTCGCTTTGCTTGTGTCCCTCGCATTTTTGTTGGCACTTTTGGTACTTCACTCCTGGGACGCCTTTGTAGCTTATCATGCTGTTGCTCTCCCAACTTTCTAATTCCTCCTTTTCTTCTTCATCTTCTTCTCTCTGAAATTCCTTTTGGGATGATTCTTTTTGGCACTGACTTTCGCACTTTTTTAGTTGTCGTTGATCCTGTGATTGCCTTTGACAACTTTTGCGGCAATGTTCATATTGTTTCCCAGGTGGCACTTCCTTATCTAAACTGTCAATTACATCGGGAGGACCTTCGTATCCCTTTTCCTTATCATACTGTTTCCGGCAAGTTCTTTTGCATATTTGCCGTTCCTGTCCTGTTCCGTACCTCCTCACGCACCGTCTCTGGCAATGCCGGAGATTCTTTTCCGGTTCCTTTTCGTGTTTCGGTTCCGGTTCCCGTTCTGGTTCCGGTTCTGGCTTTGTTCCGCCACCTCTGCCTCCTTCTTCTTCAGCTTCCCGCTTCCTCAGTTTTTCATCGCAGCGTTGCTGACACTTTTTCAGCTTACGTGGATCGTCATATACCTCATCAAGACACCATTGCCAGCATTGCTGGTACTCGTCCTGAGGACTAATCTCCGGGAAAGGTTGGCCTCCTCCTCCTCCTTTTTCTTCTTCTTCTTCCTTGTAGTTCTCCAAGTCTCGCTGCACGCATGCCTTTTGACAAACTAATTTCTGGGCAATTTGTTGAACATCTTGAGTGCACTTGTCGAAGCATTGTTGGAGGTGTTGTTTAGACTTGGAATCGAAATCGTAATAGCCGAAAGTAGTAGAAAAGAAAGAAAGGAAGAAGAAGAAGAAGAAGAGAGGAATTAGAAGCCTGTTCGGTTTGGGCGTGAGGATGTTCATGGTTAGTATATGGTATAGTGTTTGATATGGAGCAAGCAGGTAAGTACATTTATATATAGAAGAAGAAGAAGAAGAAGAAGAAGAAGAAGAAGGTGATTCGAAGAGTAATGTAACTGAAAGTGTTTGTAAAAATATTTACATTTGGCTTTGGATAGACATGCAAGACGACCAGTGTCATAGGTTATAAAAACATGATGTGTCTTGTTTAATCTGATACAAGTACTCGCGTCGTAGTATACCACCTGCTCTTCACGTGATCATGCCAGATATAGATTTTTAGTGATAATATAAAACCAAGAAGCAGACCAACTTTGAAGCCAGATATAGATTTTTAGTGTTTTTGAGCTTAATTAATTCAGTTTATTTATAGTATAATAAACAAATTAACTTGACTATTTTCTATTTGTCTTGTAAAAAGACACGTCAAGTGACTACGTGTTGATGTGCATGAAGAGGGTGGGTGTATATATAATTTATATACAATACTCATATTAATTGGGTTGGTGGAATGCCCTATCGATATAGTGTACATTTATATAGTCCTTGATAGAATTTTACTACACTTTATATATACACGACGAACTATATATATGTATATATATTATATGTTCTAAGAGAAAAGAGGGGGGGATTGGAATGCTCCAGATTGCAAACGGTTAGCTGTGTTGCATTGCATGTAATCTAGAGAGGACCATGCCCAATAGAAGACTATATGTACATATATTACATGATGTTCATTATAAAATGTTATCCTCTTTATATAAAATGATATATATTTGCTGCCAATTTTCCTTCAAATTAACTTAATTATCTTTGAACTTTTCAAGAAATGTGTAAAAACAAAAAAACAAACAAAAATTGTAATATTATTGCAAGGGATGAACTTCGATGAGTGTTTTTGTTTTGTTTTGTTCTTGGTTTTTTTTTTTATTAGAGAGTTGAGAGCGTAGTTACTCACACAAAAATCTAAAGTAGGCCAAAGGATGGCCGCTTTGTTACGTTTCCAGGAAAAAAAAAAAAAAAAAAAAGGTGATGCAAATCAAATTCATCTTACTTCAGTAAATTCCTTTGGGAATTTTTATATTTTTTTTAATGTTATTAGGAAGGTCAATCAAATTCCAAAGAAAATAGCTGATTAGTTGGCTAAATTGGAAATTTAGTGCCTGTAGTATCACCCATTGCCCATATTTTTATTCTTCTAATTAAAAAAAAAAAAAAAGTAATATTGCAGGGAAAATGGAATATGAGGGAATATTATTTTTGTAATTTCTGAAAATTTAAAGAAATTTATGAAAAATAATAATAAAATAAAATTGTAAGATCAAACTTGTAACTTCACCCAAAAAAAAAAAAAAAACCTTGCAAAAACATAGAAGAATCCAAAAAATAAAATAAAATAAAAGATTCTAACTTCTCGTGATTCCGTTTGGCGAGCTTTATAAGCATCAGATTCGACGGCGAATCCTAACTGTATGTAAAGGCGCCAAAATCCCAACTTCAAATCCCTGATTTTGTCCCCCGAAAAAAAAAAAAAAATGAAAAAAAAAAAACTCAAAATTCCTACTAAAACCCTAGCTCAATTCTCAGCTCAAATCCCTGAAACCACTCACACCAAAAGTTATTCTTCTACTAAATCTCTGTTTCCTACTCCAAAACCCTTTTGAATTCTCAGCTCTCTTTCTCACATTCTCTTTTCCCCTAACAAAATTCCCCCACCTACTAATTATTTCCGTACGGTTTAATCTCTGTTAGTTCACCGTTTTTGGCTTTCCAGTGTTTCTTCTTAGCTCAATCTTTAACCCTAGAAAAAAAAACCCATTTACTACTTTGAATTCTACTGCATTCTTCTTCTTCTTCTACCTGCATGTCAAAACCCTAACCCTTGCGAGCTAACTGGTCTCTTTTGACCACTGAAATTCTAGATTTTTTATCATAATTCTTGGATCTAATAAGAACTTTAAGCGTTGAAGAAGACTAAGAATTGTGAGAACTTTTCACCATTTTTGGCCTCCCCGATGTCTTCGAAACGATCTAGAATTGTACGGTCTTCGAGCCAGGGGGAGATAGGGTTGTTCTCTCAAATCCAGCCGATCGAACCGCCGGCGGGTCCTTGGGTCCCGAAGCGGCCGGCTTTTGCCAAACCGGTTCAAGAACAGTCCAAGAACTCGGTTCTGTCTACTACCGCCGTACCGGAATCGTCTCGAGAAAAGTACGTCGAGAACGGGAATTCGATTGCCGTTGATGGACAAAAGCAACAGAGTATCCTGACGCTTTATTCATCGGCTGATGAGAGTAACGATAGTGGGTTCAAGAAGCAGAAGAATCAGCCCAACGAAGAGTTCGGAGCTTTTCTCAAAGCTTGTTCCTTGTGCAAGAAGAAGCTCAAGGTAGACGACGACCTCTTCATGTATGGGTAAGTTAGTAATTTTCGTTGGAATTTGGCCCTCTTCTCAACTTATTAAATAATTAAAAAATTACCCCAAAAAAAAATAATTACAAAAAAAAAAAAAAAAAAAGAAGAAGAAGAAGAAGAAGAAGAAAACTTGTATAGATAACTTCAATTATTGATCCTTCCCGTTACAATATTTTTCCCTTTTTTTATAATTTTTATCTTTTTATTGAATTTTTAGTTTCTGTTTGAATTGGATTTCATTGATTGTTATTGGATAATCGCATTGTCGTGGTTAATTATTTTAATTCGATGTTTCTTTCTCTCT
This sequence comes from Ziziphus jujuba, assembly GCF_031755915.1. Taxonomy (NCBI): domain Eukaryota; kingdom Viridiplantae; phylum Streptophyta; class Magnoliopsida; order Rosales; family Rhamnaceae; genus Ziziphus; species Ziziphus jujuba. The sequence goes on along the minus strand of NC_083381.1, from coordinate 26,449,825 downwards.
GTTTTCTTCAATTTAAGTTATTCAAATCTTTAATTCCATGCTTAATGCATATTACGTTTTTCTTGTTCATAGAGTATTCGTTGGAATTTGAAATACACTTGGTACGGTAGTAATTAGAACCACAAGAGAACTATATAATAATGGTTGAAATTTGTATTTCTATACAGTAAAATAATCTCGAGAAAACTAATGGGGGCTGACTATTTTAGTTGTAAAAAGCAGGGCAATGCTATATACTTTGTTTGGTTTTACAATTGGAACTTTCAACATTCGAAACAAATGTATTTATACCCAAAAAAAAAATTTGATGATGCAGATACCTCCGTGCATTTTGTTCACCTGAGTGCCGAGATGATCAGATTGCTTTAGATGGGTATGACAGGGAAGCTGCTTTAGAGTACGCAAGGAGACTCGAAGAGTGGCAGGAAACCACCAATGGAAAAAACCCTTTTGACAAGGGTTTTGCTCCCTAGCTTTCTAATTGTAGAGAGAGATGCACAGCTGTTGAATTTTTTGCAGTCAGCTTGCACTTTTATGTAGGAAGAAACTAATCTCACACAAATCGTTTTGGTAAGCCTTTATCCAATTCTAGTTATTTTTATTTTTTTTCACCAACAGAAACGATTTTTAGTTGCTTCTAATTGGGATTCTGTTTTCTCATTTGACTAAAGAAAAAGGGGTTTCTGTTTTTCCTTTATTACTGTTAGATATGTATAAATTTTTCAGCCCCATGATTCTTTAAGATATTTATACATTATCTTTGCTAATAGTTTTGTTAATAACTACGGTGCATATCAATAAACATTTTCCTTTGCATCTGGGCCAATGGTGAATTTAGCAAATGGCTATGGAGATGTTCACTGACTGGGCCATCGCATAAAAGAAAATGCTACCTAAGTACGACATGAAAAGTGAAAATGGAAAAATAAAGAAAAATCATCTAATGTTCATAATGTTTATGATAATCAAGTGTTTGTCTTTTTTATTTTGGTAATGAGTAATCAAGTGTTTATCTTTTTTATTTTGGTAATGATAATCAAGTGTTTATCATTTACATTGACAGAGTCTAAATTTTATATGACAAATAACAAAGCATGGTAGACATAAAATGGAAATGTTAGGGTGACTAGTAATGGAAAAAATTTGTATACGAGTCATTTATAAGTGGACACTTGTAAATATTTTGTGGAATTCATATATTTTATTTTGATTTTTGCATGACTAATTTTTTTTTTTTTTCCCTAAACATGATTATAAAGTGTTGGGTTTATATTGCACATAATAATTGAATATTATATGGGTGGCATGGTATAATAGCTTGTTAAGTATAGTTTTTTTCCTGTACCAGTACCAGTAAGAAATGCTTCTTGATATAAGGATATAAGGTCTAGGAAAGTTGGCGAATCCCATGGTGATAGGTGGGTTCATATTCTCTTTTTATGTTTTTTCCTGTTACTCTTTCTAAGCAGCCTACATAGAAACTTTTGCAAGTAGCTTTTCACTTCCAATTATATGAGATGCCAAAGATTTTCCCAATCCCAAGTCTTATATAATTTCCTTTTGGTGAATAAGTCTAATATTATTTATTTGGTACATTACAAAAATCTACCTGCAAATAATAGGTAGATGTGCAGTCTGGTTTTCTAAAAAACTAGACCCCTACTTGTTGCAGACTTTGTATTTCGTGCTCGGTTATTATTTGGATGTGGGATGTGAAATATGGCCAATATTAAAATCTGGATATGATCTTGTCATGTACGGTAGTGATTGTGTTAGAAAAAGAATCAAGATGCTCTTTGGTGTACTGGAACGAAAGACATTAGATTCTTTTGTTCCTTTTTGGACTTTTACTCTCTGTTGTGGGGAGGTTTGATTATTTGCACACCCCCACTGTTATTTCTTCGTCTCTTATCAAGGCATGCATACCCTACAGTACCGTGTAAGGCTTTTTTTTTTTTTTTTTTTTAAATGAAAACAGTATTATGCAAGGTTGATACTAGACTAATAGCAATATCTTCCCTGTTCATCATCATCCTCAAGTGGTCCTACAAAAGTAAAAATTTATGATAATTTAGTGCAAACTGCAAAAAGATAGATTCCCAAATAGAAAAATCTCCAAAGGAAGTCTCTAAATCATGGCTTCCCAGTTCCTATATGTCTGCCAAAATCTGTAAAACCTGGTTTGTGCTTTTTACATTTGTTATTCAACCTCACAATAAAAATAAATAAATAAATAAATAATTTAAGAAAAGTAAACCAGAAGTGGGGATGGGAAAGCCTTTTAAGAAAACATACTTTTTCTCAGTACAATCATTAGCAAAGGAGAGCAAGAGGGTTCAGGAACTTTAATTCTTTTTTTTTATCTTTGCTACTCTTTCCATTAAATCAGAAAAAAAGAACAAGAAAAAAAAGAAAGGAAGTATACAAATGGTTATTTTGACCATCTTTCACATTCGCTTCAGTCATATCATATTTCATATGTATTCCCTAAAACAAATAAAGAATCTTGAATTAAAAAAATCCAAACAAAAAAGAAAAGAAAAAGAATCCTCATCTTCCAACTGGTCAGTTTTTTTGAATGGTCAAGTTCTTCCTGCAAGGCAAAAAAAAACAAAAGCTGTAATCATAAGCTTATGAACTATTATAATATAACTTTTTGAAGTAAATGGGTTTTGATTAAGATAAACGGTACCTAATCATTGTGCAGAGTCTGAAAAATGGTTGTAAGGAACTATGAGATGGCAAAAAAGGAAAGTTGTCTGTTAATTGGGTAACCAAATAATGGTGGATAAGTCTGGAACTGATATACATATCAATTAGCTAACAAGCTATGATTGATGTTGATCAAACTGTACAAAATGTTGGATGTTGGTAAGTGAAAATGAGTTAAACCCGACCAAAATTACGTTGTTAAAAACCTGACAAAGAGAAAGTAAAAAAAGAAAAAAAGATAATATTAGAGAAAAGACAAAGATGTATACAGCAAAACCAAGAAAGGTGACAAAGGAGAAAAAAGAAGACCAACCCCTTTTTCGGTTTGTGGGCAACGGAAAGTCTCTATCACCCTTATAAGGAGATGAATTTTCTTCAAAGTGATTCCCGCCCTGCAAAATTGGGGACCAAGTTCTTTAAGTTAATAACAATAAGAAGCAAAAAGATCTTGCTCTTGTTTAAGACTTTTTTTGTTTTTTTTTTTTTCCCACAAAGAGAATGAAAGATACAAGACAAAAGGAACATATTCTGTTTTTAGAGTTAAAAGAGTCACATGGTAAATTAAATTAGAGAAAGATATAGATATTCTCTCTTTTGATCCATTGTATGTTTTTTTAGGTATATTCTCCAGGTTTATAATGAATGTGTATGGCAGGGCATATCTGGTTTAAGCCTGAGAATGGCTGCTATAAAGGACACTGGATGTTTAAGCTGTTTGTCTACCACTAGACAAAAATGGTCAAAAGCGAATGAAGAAAAATGGAAATGAAAATAAAACAAGGGAAATTCAAGAAAAGGGAAGGTTGTCAAAACCTGATTTGATTGAAGATGTCAACCATTCTTTGATTTGCAGAAAAAAATAAAATTGAAACTTCATCAACACTACTGGTATCCTGATTTGCAGCCAAAGGAATCAAACAATAATTATTAGAAAGAGCATGTATATTCCCTACTCCATTGAGAAGCAAACTTGTGCGTGTGTGAGAGAGAGAGAGAGAGAGAGAGAGAGAGCATACTTGAATATGAATCAATGTGGGTCATCATTATTCTCACAAGTCACATCCTTTTAGAAAAAGCTTAGTTCAGTATATCCATGTGAATAGGGCAGAAGCTCCTCCACCTCAATCCTTGAACTTGAATAACTCGTGCTTTTCTTCAACCGGTTATGGCTAGACTCAACCTCTGCCCAAAATATGCCATAGACTGGTCTGTGATCTGAAAATCTAGATTCCCCTCGCACATAAGATAGTTGATGGAGCCCTTCACCGTACCACAATATTCGGTCACACCTTCATGGAACAAAACAATTACGTCAACCATAAGAACTTGGAATATAAATCTTCTCACACAAAGGCCTTAGTTCATCTATTTCCTACACTCAGTTTTATAATCTATTAAACAATCCTCACATATAACCTATGGATCATTATTCATTTCATGGTTTCAATTTTTCTCCTTTATTTCAGATATGTATGTGTTTCTCTGAATTCCTTGTAAAAAAGTAGAAAAGATCATATCTCAAGTATTACCAAGCAGGTGTTCGACGTTTCTCTTTAGGGTGCATATCATCCCCTGCATATCTGTCCGAATTAGTTGAATACTTGTATGTTGGTGGGAAATAAATCTTCCCCTCATTCCATCCGATAAAAACACGTCCTCGTCTTTGCTCTATCCGTAACTGCAAGAACCACCAATGATTTAGTATGAAGGTTTTCTTAACATGAATAACATAAAGGTTGAACAGATTAAAATGGATTGATAACATGAATAACATAAAGGTTGAACAAATTAAAATGGATTGATAAATAAGCAGCCATTATTTAACGTTTAGAAGCATGCCTGGTCATTCTCTAATAATGCTCTCCAGTTTTGCATCTCAACTAGTGCCTTAGCTGAGCGGTAAGATAGTGCAATTCGATAATTCAAATCCCCAAGCCAAATAACTCGACTAGAGAAGAAATCAAGTGTAGATGTAATTAGAGAAGATAACGTTGCTGAACCATGATAAATGTAAAGGTGGCACATATTAAGTGCAAACAAGTCACAATAATGTTAAATTTTGAACTATAATCACTTATTGAAGTCATAAGAGTACTATTTCATTAATGGCTAATGAGCAAGGATCTTACTCATGCTCAAGGATAGTTTCTGGGGAGTTCTCATCCCCCGCACTCTGAACCTTTGGAAATCTTGTTTTCCTGAGAATCTCCATGACATCAGCATTCCTTCTTAGCTCATCACCCTCCTTTTGTCCTGAGGTTAAATGACTGCAAACAAAGCAGAAGCTTGTTTGGTGCAAAGACATGCTGACTGAAATAGATCCCTGTAAATCCGAGCAGAATAGTTATGGCAAGTTTTACTAACTTATTGACTAAGTAGAAGTAAATTCAGAAAATTATTCATTCAAACAAAAATGATAGACACGATGAATACCTTATTTCCAAGGTAACCCATCAACCCTCTTCCAACACATGATACTTTCATGTTTCGAACATGATCTCTCAATTCGCTCCTGACCCATATGGTAAGAAATATGCCAACCATTTGCTTACTTGCAACTAAGCAGTATCTTGAATGCCCTTGTATTCTATATCCATCATCATTGGATGCAGATGCACCATAAGTATAGGACATTGGAGAGAATAAAACAGTACTTGGTGAATCACCAGGACCATTATCATCATCAGATGAACCCCATCTGGAGTAGTCACTTGGCCTGGAATAATCACTTGGTCTCTGACCCCACCGGTAATTGGGATCATAGTCACTAGGCCTATGACCATAGTCGCTAGGTCTGTGACTATAGTCGCTTGGCCTATGACTATAGTCACTTGGCCTGTGACCAAAATCACTTGGCCTGTGACCAAAGATTACTCTATCGCATACACTGAACCGCCGATCAAGTCGTGGCTGTGGGATTGAAGGGTCATTGTCCATTCTCCAGCTGCGCGTTGCCTGGAATGACCGGCGGTGAAAGAAAGACGAATTCTTCTGTCTAGCTGATCCCTCAAAATCTGCATCTAATTCTACAATTGGTTCTGGGATCGGAGATGGTGTATAGCATCCACTGCACCCACTGGTCCCAGGAAGATTGTTCAGAGTCTTCCGAATGAGAGATAACCATTTCTTAGCAGGGCCATTGTCTTCAGCGCCCAGAACATTACCAGCATTTAGTGGAACAATCTCCTGAAACCTGGAAGAGAGAAATAGATATTCATATCAGAAAATGGTTCAACGGGAGTATAATTTCAAAGATGTCACATCTAGATAAAGAAAACCATACCCAAGAACATAAATGTCTGCAGGAGGTGAGGCATGAAGCCATTCATCTAGATTTAAGTTGCTTGGTGGTGATCTTCCAGCCACATTCCATGTAGCAACAAAAATGCTGCTCAAAATTAAACAAACGAATCATAATGAATGTTTTATAAAGACGAAACATATGATAGAAAGAACATCCTCAAGGAAGGAAGGGAGGAAAAAAAAAGTCTACGTCATTACCTATAGTTCTGCACATCTATGATTCGAGGATGTTCAAGATTCATTCTCCCACGCCGATTCTGCTCGTTGTTCTTGCTAGATTTCTCTGCACATGGATGAGGGAAACAAAATTAAGCAAAAAGAAACGAAGACATGTAAAAAAAAAGTCCCCGAGAGATTTGCCTTTTCATTGGGTGTTTTGTTATAAAAATGCAGCAAATTTGGGTATTTCAATAGCATTCAGATAATACCAAACCTGTTTTGCTCTTTTTGATTGTGCAAGGTTCCCTCTCTGAGAAGCTAGTCCTGTATTCAACATCACCACCTGAAGAACGAAAATATCATTATTGTATCGACCATGGCTTAAAATTATTATAAAAGATCGAAACACATTGAAAAGGAGAGGAATGCCTCGTATGATTAATAAAGAACATAAATGAAATTGATTGGTATATTGTAAAGCAAAATCCAAAAGCAGGCTTATCAAGCTAATGCTTTTATGATGACAGAGAAACTTTGGGTAAAAATGAAAGGAACTGAAACAAAAGTGTGGAATTTTATGTTTCACACACTAGGAATGGGGAAAACGGAAACTGCTATTCACTGAGCTTAATTCGGCTAATTTACTGAATTGACAATATTAATAGCAGTTTCTCGAAAATCGTAACACCATTAAAACGTCCAGCACAAGAGCATGTTGCTATTCTTCTGCTCAGTTTTCTCAGAAACCAACCAGCTGGAGAAAAAATATTAAAATAGGACATTGGAATACGGAAAGTGGGTTGAGCGTATGAGTCTCACTCTCAGAAACCAAATAATGGTTTGGAAAAACCATCATATCCACAGGAGCAAAACAAAAAGGGAAAATTAAAATAAAATAAAAAATGAATAAGAAAACAAAATCCCACCTTCATAAACATCATCAGCCTGAAAGTCTTCAGTCTTACTCTTGATGTTGAACCACTTTCTGACCATTTTCTTTGACCATGAGAGCTTTAACCAAACAACAAAACAAAGAATCAATAAAATGACTTACAAAATAGCCAAAAGGAATAAGAAAAACAAACAAATTCTTCATTTTTTCCATGAAAACAATTTGTTCTCCAGCAGAAGAAAGTGAAAAACCTTGCTTTTCTTGGAATTCCCATCTCTCATTGTTTCACTATTACTTCATACAAGCTCTCCTTATATGCTAGCAATTCCTGGTTTCCTTGGTTTTGCTTAGAATCAGCCAAAGATATCAAACATTCAAGGAATAGAACCACATGGCAAGGACTGTCCCTTCCCAAATTTTGATTTTCACTCTTGTGGGGGATTAAGAACAAGCTCAGTTCTGTAAATTTTCCAAGTAAAATTCTCAAAGCTCTTAAAAAGCTATTGTAAAAGCTCCAAAACTTGTAAGAATAGGACCAAACAACAGTTGGGTTATCTTGCTTTGCTCTTATGGTGCTATGTATACACTCTATGAAAGTTTAGCAAACAAACCCAGAAACAGAAAAAAAAAAAAGAAAATATGAAACACAACGACTAGAAAGAAAGAGAAAGAGAGACAATGCTTTAATGCGTGGAAGTGAGATTAGATTCTAAGTAGAACAAGACAATGCGGCAGACATAAGAGAGAGACAGAGAGAGAAAGAAGTTGAAGCTCTCTCTCTCTCTCTCTCTCTCTCTCTCTCTCTTTCTTTCTCTTTGAAACAAAGGGCCTCGTTCTCAGCAAAAATACCAAAAGAAATTAAAAAAAAAAAATGGAAAATAGCAAAGTATCGAATTTGAACAGCATAAAGTGCAAGAGAGAGAGAGAGACAGAGAGGGAGAGAGTCTGAGAGTCTTTTTTTATTAATAAAAAAATGTAAAAAAATAAAAACCCAAAGCTCAAGACAGACCCAACATGAAGGGGCAACGGGCATGTCGTTTAGCTTTAACCTCTGAACATAAAACGACTCAGTCAGCTCAAAACAAAGCCTGCCCTCGGTCAGCAAAGTGAAGGTTGAGTTTTTTTTTTTTGGTTGAGAGATCTATATTGTACCCTATATATTATAGCTGTTTCCTTCTGCCCATTTTGGTCTACCACATCAAAGTTAAAGCAGATTAAAGAAAGCAAGAAAAAGATAAAGGGAATGTATGTGTTTTTTTCCCTGGTATATAGTACTATAAAATTTTTATTTTTATTTTTTTCTCTTTTTACATTTATTTATTTTTTGGGTGAATTTTATTTAGTTATTCCTGTTTCTTCCTTTGAAGGACAAAGAATGTTTGGAAGAGAAGGGATGCTCTTTCTTTTTTTTTTTTTTTTTTTTAAGCTGAAAGAGAAGGTTAAAAAGAAATACTTCTCTTACATGGGATTTTTTATTGAATTTTTATTGGTTTATGGGGGTTTTGTGAAATTGTTAGGCTTTGTGGGGATTTGATTGCGGATTCAACTTTTATCGACGTACAACAAATGCTTACAGTTTTTGTCTTTTTAGGTTTTTTTTTTTTTTTTTATTTACTTACAAACATTAGTTTTTGTGGATCAACGTGTTTTTTTTTTTTATTCAAAAAAAAAAAGAAACAAAGATTGAATTGTTATAAGAGTGATGACGTGGCATGTAGGGAATGGTTGTTGATCAATTTTATGGCTCTTTCTTTTGGCTCAATCTAGGCTCTGTGGCCTTCAGAACAAGGGCAACTGTCCCAGTTTTGTGTGTTGGGTTTTCTTTTTCTCTTTTCTTTGACGGCTATAGTTCTTACAAGCTACAAAAACTGTGGGGTTATTGACCATTTTTATGCATGAATGTGAAATTTTTGTCGTTGGGAAAATACTAACCACTAATATATAACTTTAGTCTTATGGGTATTACTCCAAACCAAGAAAAAAAGAAAAATACACCTTGTTTTAAGAATAGGCAGATCTTATTTGGTCACAGAAAGTGTCCTAATTCTAGTTTGACGTGCCAAGCCGCCCATGCTTTGATAGCGAGTCCTCCTTGAGCCGCTTCAACAAACCCCCTAATAATAATAATAATAAATCATATTATAAAGGAAAAGAAAATTGAATCTCTTTCTGATTTTTAGGCTCCCCAAGTTTGAAATTGAGATTGAAAACGGTCTAAAACAACCAAGAGGCTGTCTGTTCTATTTTGGACTTTTGTCAATCCTCATGATTGTTAAGCCTCTAAAGCCAAGGATTAGAGCCAAATTTTATATGTTTTTTAAGTATATAATTACATAATTTTATATTATACTTGACGGCGGAACATTCCATGTTGGGATACCCACACAGGCCAAAATCAAAACCATTTATATTTCCAAATGGAAATCCTAAATTAACTTCACTATAGCCCTCCCCACCATACCAACCAAGTCTAGTTTTTATATGTGCATTATAAAGAAGTTGATCCCAACTAGATATGATTATACGTCTAGTTGTCCCATTTAATGTCCTTTGTTTTTTTTTCCTTTGGAATATGACTCATTAACCTTAGATCTAAAGGTCCCTTCTCCTAGTCTTTGATGAAGGGTACTATGGTAATTCTGATTTTTACATCATATTCTGAAGATAAGAATATTTATTAAGCATGAAAAAAAGTTGTTATGTAATCCACATCTAATGCTTACATACGAAAAAAACGAAGGGTTAGGGTGGTGATGATGATGATGGTCAGCTTTTTATCTAGTATGAATTTTAGTACAAGATGGTTCCGTTTTTGTTCGTCTAATGTGGGTCTTTGGGAATGATTTGGAGCAATAAGAAGAAAATAAAAATAAAAAGTGGAATTCGCTAAAATCAAAGAATTGTAAAGTGAAGAATTGTAGGCCATATATGGAAATTGGATATCTAAAGGGCAAAAGAAGTGGCCCCTACATATTTGAAATATTCTTCTTCTTCTTCTTCTTCTTCTTCTTCTTATCTCTCTCCCACTTTGAGTCTTTGACAACCTTGACGAAGCATTTTCATGAAATGGTATCTAATAGAAATCAAATTGTTTTAGATTCAATGAGAGCATGATGAAAAAGGGAAGTTTGGATGCGCATTTCCATCATGCCTCATTGTAAGGAGGAAAAAGTGTATTGGTGTCTTAGTGTTTCTTATTCATAAATGTGTTTTGCTTGTATACATATAAATGATTAAAATTGTAATTTTTGGACAACCAAAAAAACAAAACTTTGTGCATAGTGACAAGATATACATTCGGTTTTGGTGTTTAAGATATATAACGATTAGGAAAACAGAATATATAAAACTATATTTTAATTTTCATTGTTTAGTTTAATAAAAAAGTAAATTAAAATAAAAAGAACATTTATATAAATTACAATGATTAAATCACGAGAATAACTATATACATGAAACACAAATATTGAATTTAATGAAATCACTATAATAAGATGTATTTTTTGGTCAACCACTATAATAATCTAGTTTGATAATTCAAAATTAAATAAAAAAGTTAATGATTATACATACACGTGTATGGATGTACGTATAATTTTAAGCCAACCAAATTTACAACTTTTCTTAGACATAATCACATATGGTTTTGACAAGTGATTACGAGTCACATACAAAATTGCTATGTGTGGGAGTTGATAAATTGAGAGAGAGTTATTTCAAATCAAAAAAATAAATTAAATATTTTTAAAGGAATTATGAAAATGAAAACTTTTTTTTTTTTTTCCCATTGAAGAGGGGTTCCTATTACCTTTTTCTAAAAATACAAGCTACACATGGAAATAAGCTATTAGATCCAAGTTTCAATGGCACAGTGGCTGCCCCAATTCCCCATCAAACGGTATCTAGGGGAACAACCGTGTTTGTGGATTCAACCAAGCAATCATCAAACTTGTATAAGATTCTCTCTCCATATATTGAAATTTAGACAAAGAATTTGGTATCTTCATGTTGACTCTAACATAATATGGGTGGTCTATAATTCATGACAAAGGAAATATAATCATTAATTCTTTTGCTTTCCTGTATCTGCATTTCAAACCTAAGTCCATTATTTTCTTATATCTAGTGAGTTCTCTCCCATTTAGTTGAACCTTCTATTTTTTTTTTTCCTTTTTTGGTTTTTATTAATTATGGAATAATTTAGTAGCAAAATTATTATAAAATAGTTTAATAAGTAATGAGATAGTCTGCTAGCAAAACTACTATAAAACAATTCGGTAAGCATCAATAAAATAAAACGTCCAATAATAAAATTACTGTTTATTTAAATAATAATTATGATTGCAAATCTCCTTACTTCCAATATCACAATTATTATTATACATTGTAATTATTCGTAAGTTGAAAATAATATATGATGTATTTGAAGAAAAATGAAAACAAAATTAATGATGTCATGAAAAAGGAAAGGCAGGGTTACTGTGCGTAATAAGCAATTTGTTTTGTTGGTTATAACAATGATTAGCCAATTAATATTATACATTGTAGTTAATTATTATTATACATTGCACTTATTCGTAAGTTGAAAATAATATATGATGTATTTCAAGAAAAATGAAAACAAAATTAATGATGTCATGAACAAGGAAAGGCAGTGTTACTGTGTGTAATAAGCACTTTGTTTTGTTGGTTATAACAATAATTAGCCAATTAATATTATACATTGTGGTTAATTATTATTATACATTGCACTTATTCGTAAGTTGAAAATAATTTATGATGTATTTCAAGAAAAATGAAAACAAAATTAATGATGTCATGAAAAAGGAAAGGCAGTGTTACTGTGTGTAATAAGCACTTCGTTTTGTTGGCTATAACAATAATTAGCCAATTAAGATAATTAATAGTAAGACAAAAAGAAAAAGTCATTTTTTTAGAGAGGTTGAGATTTTTTTTTGGTTGTTGGTGGAAGCGGGTAAGAGATTTCTTTGTCCTCTAAAGATGAAAACTGATAATCATCATTCAACCAGAGACTGTCCCAAAAAAAAAAGAACCTCTTGTTCAACACTGCAATGCAATGAGACTGCGTTTTCACACACACACACACACACAGACACACACAGAGTATTATAATAATAATATATATTACCAGAATAAAAACTCAAATAAACAAACATAAAGAATTCAAACGAGATTTGCTGCTTTTTCTTTTTGTTTCCCAAACCAAACCAAACCTCTCTCCTTTGAATGTGAATCTTGTAAGGCTATCTAAGAGAGAAAACTTAAAAAATAAAAAATAAAATGAAGATTTACGAGGCAGTCAAAGGTAGCCACAGCATTTTGATTTTCTTTCAGAGTCTTTTTTTATTTTTTCTTCTTCTTTGCTTTGCTTTGCTTTGCTTTTGAAGAGACCCGTATCCCATTCTTTCTTTAATTTCTTTTCTTTGTCTTAGATTTTGTAGACGTTTTTAAGGCAGGGATTTGGGGTGCCCTTTGGGGTTTCAAAATGAGACAAAGCTTTTCTCACTTGTCATTATCTTTGGCATCTGCCACAAGCACCAAAGTTCACTCATCTCTGTATTTCTTCTAAATATTATATCCTTGATGTGGACATATCTAACATATATAATATACCCACAGCAGGGAATTTATATATATACATATACATATGTACATATATATATATATATATATTTCTTTATAGATAAATATGCTAGTAAACGTATATAAACCATTTTGGTGTATGACCGTTTGCAACTATAATCAATAAAGTCTTTTTCTCACTCAAAGACAGAAATTCTTCCATATGTACAAAAAATAATATAATTTTTTTTTTTTGGAATGCCCAATAAGATAACAGTATACCATTATCTAAGATTGCATATTATATATATTAATAACATTTTGTATCAAATTTACTTACTGAGCCGCCCACCTTAGGCATCTGCGAGGCATGCAAAAAGGTTGTAAGTATGAGTAGAACAATAAATCTTGGACTTTTTATTTTAATCATCAGAAAGACTTAAGAACAGTAAATTCTCTTTACTATTTCTATGTATTTTTGGATAATTAGATCATCATCATGATGGACCATTTTGTTTTGTGTTGCAACATTATTTCGTGGAGTATTATAGTATATAAGGATACAAATCTTCCAAGTTCCTAGCTACTTTCGTACTATTATTTTCTTCTTTATATTCTTTTTAAATTTATTTATGTAATCTGTAATTGGCTGGTAAGTGTTCCTCTCATAAAATGCGGTCAAAAAACATATGTATAAGGATAAAAATCTTCAAAGTTCCTAGCTACTATCGTACTGTTATTTTCTTCTATATTTATTTTATTTTATTTTATTTATGTGATCTGTAATTGGTTGGTAAGTATTCCTCTCATAAAATGAGGTCAAAAAACAAATAGTCGTAGTCAGGACTCAAAAGTATAAATGAAGTTTGGAGTTAGGAGTTAGGACCACTTTGAAAATTGATCAGAAGGGCTTGACCAAATACTCCCCTGAATAGCTGGGAATAAAAAAAAAATTACTGGGAAAAATAAAAGAGTTCTAACTTTTATTTTAAATGGCCTAAAGATGGAAACAACAAAGGAGGTTTTTTTTTTTTTTTTTTTTTTTTTTTTTTCCTCATGTTTTCTGTAGACTGTATCCTACTAAAAACAGGGCTTTTTCTTCTTTCTAAATAATTTCTAGATGTCCATATTATTGGGGGAAAAAAAGAAAGTGAAGTAAACTTGTATATTCAAAATTAATGATTTTAATTAAATGATTGATACATACCAAAAATCTTTTATATATAAAAAAAAGAAGGAATAATTGTTACATATAGGGAAACTGATAAATTGTAGGAGAAAAATTGAAAGTAAAAAGTCTGGCTTCTATAGTAGCATGTAGTTCAAGGCCCCAAATAGCCTTTAAGATCAACATAGGAATAACGAAATGTTGAAGTTATCTCTTTAAAGATAAGGGCAACCAAACTTTTGAAGTATCATAAAGATACAGCTTGACAGAATTTAATTTGTTAGAAAATGAAAGAAATAAAAAAAAATAAAAAAGAAAAAAGAAAAAGGAAAAAGAGAGTATCACAAACAGTTTCATGGACCCAATAGCCTTTGTAATAGACCACAAAAAATCAAATTAAAAAATAAAAAACTTTTATCTAGATTTTTATTTATTTTTTTTTTTTTGATGTGCCAAAAGAGGTGCAAGTGTCACTGAGAATGAGGAGGTGTTATTTGAGTGGACTAGCTCATATCTCAGGTTGTTGGCATATTTGATCTGTAGACCCAAAGGAAAATAAAGCCTATAATAATATGACTACCAATCAAAATCATATGAATAAATTTTGGACATGGATGTGATGAGATAATTAATTAGTTTACAATCTCCAAAAAAAAAAAAAAAAAAAAAAAAACACCATGAAATCAATTAATCTCTAATAAAGAAAACAATTTTAGTGGTTGTATACATTTATATATCTTATAAAAATTTTAATGATTAAATATTTTTATCTATATCGTAAAAATATGATTCGAGAAGTAGAGATAAGATTTGGAATTACTTGTAATTTTTTAAAAAATAAACCAACTAATTACCACCATTCATTGCATTGACTTTTGAGGGTAGCAATTAGAAACTAGCAAGGGATCCATTCTATCTTCCGACATGCATTCTGTCACATACTTCACCTTCCAAATTGCCTATCTAATCATGATGGTTTTTCTTTCTATTTCAATGTCTTTTTCCACCGGACTCTTCAGATTGCTTTGGCATTCAAACTCACTGCCATGCTAATGGATGTCGGGGGGTTTTATTTATTATTTATTTAAGTCAATTGTCTCTTTCTTATCTAAATCCCACAAAACACAAATTGTTTACTTTACAATCCTTAAATCATTATTGTTATACTGAATATTTCTTACGCCAACCCAACGTTAAGCCTTCTTAAGTTTTAATAGTTCTCAACTTTTTTTTTGGGTTTGATTATCGAACTGCAATTCTTGCACAGTACCAAACAAATGCCATATACATAATTTCAAGACTATTGCAAGTGTATGTTTCTGTTTGCATTCATTTTTGCATCTGTTTTGGGTGTAGGGATGCGGTCAAGCAAAAACAAACTATTGGGTTGGTTTTTTTTTTGGTGAATGAAAAAACTAATGGGGTTTTGTGAACAGCCTCCAAAGTTCCCCGGTTGTTTCCTAGTGGGCTGCTCTAAAGCCCAACAACCAATGAGCTAAACCATGGGCAATAGAATTTGTAACCCATTCATGATGGTGGGTCTAGAATTGACATTTGGGCCGAGCAAAGGCCTGTCTGGCTAGTGTAAGCATGCTGATAGTTTACTTGCAATTTCACTCAAAAATGACAAACTAATAAAAATTTCAATGGGCATTGAAATTTGTTAGTGAAAATTTGTCAATGCGTCTTTATTTTATTTTTCTTCTTATTCTTTTATCCAAGATTAAAAAAATTACAAAACGAGTGCTGAATCTAAGTTGCCCAATTGGAGGTCCGGAAGGGCTTCCTATTTTTTTACTTAGAAAAAAACGCTTCCTTTTTTTAGCCCCAAAAAAAAATAAAAATTGACATTTTTTATTGAACATTGTGGACAAATTATATAGGGGAAAAATACGCATATATTTTTTCAATTTTTAGAAAAATCAGAATAATAACAGAAAAGAATGATTATATATATTTTGTAGCAAAAATTTTGCACTTTTTTATTTTTGTTATCAAAAACATTCTAACAGATGCCTTAATTTATTAAGAAGGTAAGAGAAAAGCATTATTAAAACAGAAAGCTGAAGAAGGGTGAAAGTGGTGGTAGCTTGAGATTGAATTTCGTAGAAAATTGAATTAAACAAATAATAGCCAAGTATTTATTTTTCTATGCTACTTGGGTGGAGAGCCGGGCATTGGAATATTTTGATCAACCGCCTTTTGCCTTCCTTCCAATATGGTGTCTGTCATTGATGCCGATTTCTCTTGAGTTCTTCTTGTTTTCTCATAAGGCTAATCCTTAAAAGCAGAAAACGATGGCATCGTTGTTAATACGCCGAAAAGTTTCATCTTTGGGCGTTTTTCACACTCTCAATGGTTGGCGTTTATACCCTTTTCATCTTTCTATTATTTATTTATTTTATATGTATTTTGGGTTTTCTCTTAAGTGGAAGCCTAGAAGCTGTTTGCTTTATTGTTGAGGAGATGGTGGAATAGAAAAAGATAACATTTTTGTTGTCAAGGCATTAGCTGATAATGGGCTTTGTGTAGCATAATTTGTTTGCTTTTCTGAGCTGGCAGCAAGGAAAGTTTGGAGTTTTTTCGTTACAGCATTTTTCTTCAAATCGAAACTGAGAAGATAATGATTAGTTGGTGGTTAAAAAAATGTGGGATAGTACAATAAGAATGAATTCTTCTATACCTCGTTTGTTCGATTACCTGTAAGGCTATAACTTGTGAACTCTTTGTTTCAGGTTTAGAAGGAAATATGAAGCCCTTTGATTTGCGTTGTGAAATGAAGCTTGGACCTTTATTTGGTGTTTCTAATAAAATAAGGCAATATAGCAACTCCAGTGCTACCACAAAGTTTGATTTTACAGACCTGACGTAAGAAAACATGTTGCTCACTCCTATTTTAAGTAGTTCTTCCAGTATTTGCAATCATAGACTTGGCAAAACATATTAAGGAGTCAGAAAATTCTCTATCAATTCATAATTTTTCTGTATGAGTTTTATTTGGTTTCGTTTTCATTCCTGAACAGTTCTTGGATAGTTTTAGACCTTTTTTTTTTTTTAATTTTAATTTTTGAATTAAAGCTATTTCCACATTTTCCATGTGTAACTATGAGAGCTATTTTCTTATTTTGGATGCTGGAAGTACTTTTTTATAATTTGAAAATTGCCCTCTTTTCCCTTAAACGAGGTCTTCATGACGATGTGCCATTTTTCCTTTGTTATGCTTATTGTGTATTTGCTTTGCAAAGTGTCTACTCCCTTCTTGGTGTTTTTCCTTATATTGGAGGTTTGTTAATCTCAGTTCTCCTCATACTTGGTATCCAAAAGCTCGAAGGAAGCGTCGCAAAGTTATCCTGCACATGGGTCCCACAAATAGTGGCAAAACATACAATGCTTTGAAACGCCTTGAGTCAAGTCCTTCTGGTATGTTTTGAATGGTACTTATAAAGTTGTTGTTCATAATAATGTTGGCAATAGTGCAACTATATGTTAATTATTTTCGTTCATTTTACTTATATGCAGGAATATATTGTGGTCCTTTGAGATTGTTGGCCTGGGAGGTGTCAAAACGATTAAACAAAGCAAAAGTTCCCTGTGATCTGATCACAGGACAGGAGAGAGAGGAGGTTGATGGTGCCAAACACAAGTCTGTGACAGTTGAGATGGCTGATGTAACCTCGGATTATGGCTGTGCTGTTATTGATGAAATTCAGGTATGTTGATAGTCTGTGAGAGCTTTACCTTGCGTTTCTCAAACTTTTTTAATGATCGTTTACTTTCATTCCATTTGGGATCTTTTTGGTAAATATGTGATTGTGAAGGTGTATGAATTGGTTCATATTTCAAGCAAATGGTCCGAGTCTTGTAAGGCTCCTCTTTGCAGTCATTAACTCATTATGCTATTCTTACACTCACAGTTATATATATGTATACACATATGGACATATAATCATTTTTAAATACCAAAGAGTTTTTGGTTTTTGATTGTGTTTCCCTTCTTTATTCGTTTCCAGATGTTGGGTTGTAAGACAAGGGGTTTTTCTTTTACACGTGCTCTATTGGGAATAGCTGCTGATGAGCTTCATCTTTGTGGAGATGCGGCTGCTGTTCCTCTGATTCAGGAAATATTGAAAGTGACTGGTGATCATGTTGAGGTAATAAAAAGAATTAGGAAATATGTAGCATGCCCATCAGTATTTATTGAACCATAATCTTATGTTCTCTACTTATGTCATTGGTTCTACAAAATATTTATTGAAGGTAACCCTTTCAAGGTAAGAGCCATTGATATTCATTTGGGTCCTTACCTTGTTGTAGGAATCACCTATCCCTCTCTCTCTCTCTCATAACCATTCTTGTCTTTTTCTCTGTTTTTAGTTTCAGTGCTATGAGAGACTTTCACCTCTGGTTCCATTGAAGGTTCCTCTTGGTCCATTTAAAAATATTAGAACTGGTGATTGCATTGTAACCTTTTCACGTCGTGAAATATACAAACTAAAGGTTGGTAATTACTCTTCCTTTTCCTTTTCTGTATTTTTTTCTTAAGAGTTTTTGTTGTTTTCTGAATCCAACATGCCATGGCTTCATCCTTTGTCTTCCCAATATTCTTATTCGTACCTTTTTTTTCCCTTTTTAATATTCTGCTTCATCTTCTTCTTCTACTTCTTCTTCTTCTTTTATTTATTTATTTTTTAAAATTTTTTTTCCTCCCTTCAAAATTAGCATAAAAAAGATGATAGTGTGGTGAGGACAAGGTTATCTGTTTAGTAAGTAGATATATATTTACTAGATTCTGATCATGTCACGGAAATTTGGCAAATCTTGCTGGTACTTTTATGGTCTTACTTCCCATAAAACTAGGTTAACCAACAGGATAGAGTTAATTATAGGGAAGAATAACATAGTATGCAATTCATGATTTATCTTGCTTGGTGAATGAGAACGTTTGAGCACTTAATGAGTTTGCCTGAGGTTAGTCCTTGATCAATTGAGACTTTTAAAATTCTATTGCTTGGTGAGTAACTTTTTTTGCTAATAATTCTTTGTTTTCATTCAAGATTTTGTATATGCTTTTGTGTTTTATTTGCACCATTGGATTTGGATCTTATAATGGACTGATTTGTCTAATTGCATTTGTATCTGTTTCTATGTTGCTAGAGAGATATTGAAAACGGGGGAAAACACCTTTGTTCTGTAGTTTATGGTTCACTACCACCAGAGACTCGGACAAGACAGGTATTAGGTCGTATCTACATTTGTAATCTTTTTATTTCCTCACTGTAAAGTTGCTTTATTTACAAATGAGTTTTCTCAACTCATGAACTTAGTTTGTCCTTACAGATGTTTTGAGTTTTAAAAAAGTAATATGAGCATTTTGCAGCTTTAGCTTTTTGTGTTGTGTGGTTTTTGTTGGTTGTTTGTTCTATATGTTCAATCCTTAATGACTAGCTGAAGAATTGGTTGAATTAATATGTACTTTAGGACTGCAGGCAACAATGTTCAATGATGCAAGCAGCGAGTTTGATGTTCTTGTGGCTAGCGATGCCATTGGGATGGGTCTTAATCTGAACATTTCAAGGATTATATTTTCAACAATGACCAAATTTGATGGTACTGAGATGCGGGAGCTCACTATACCAGAGGTCAAGCAAATTGCAGGTAGTAATTTCATATAGTGGTTATCTATTAAAAGCAAAGCAAAGCAAATAATGAGATGTAAGCAACATGCCATACCTTATTCTCTGATATAAAATCATTAAGCCATTAATCGTGCCTATGTAAACATGTTATTCTTTTACTGTTTTCTAGAAGTTTTGTTTGCTGTTACTCCAATACTATCTCATGTGTTAGTCTTACCCGTTGGAAATGATTGACATGGCTATTGCTTTTGCTCGTAGGGCGAGCTGGCAGGTATGGATCAAAGTTTCCTGTTGGTGAAGTTACTTGTATGGATGCAGAGGATCTACCCTTGCTTCAGTCATCACTGAATTGCCCATCTCCGACCTTAGAGGTGAATATGCTATGTCTAAATAGCATTTTGGCAGAGAATGCATTTAACTTTACAGTGCAGCCACTTCTAAATCTTGGGGTGTGATAGTGTATCCATCCATATGCTTCTTGTTTCTGAATCACTGCGACTCTTACAATGCAGAGTGCTGGATTATTTCCTACCTTTGACCTCATGTTTATGTATTCACGATTACACCCAAAAAGTGGCATCTATCAGATACTGGTATGTTATCATTTGATTGTTTCAATATTCTTTAGACCTTAAATTGATCAATTTTTAATGTAAAACAAACATGTGGTTCTAATATATAGCTATTCAATTTTTGCCCTGGCAGGAGCATTTTGTAGAAAATGCCAAATTATCTGCAAATTATTTTATTGCTAATTGTGAAGAAATGATGGTACGTTTTTTTCCAAGCTCTGCTTTTCTCAATCAGGAAAATCTGTAAGATTAACTTATTTGTTTTTTCTGAGATCCAGTTATTTTTGTTTATTTATATTTTTGCTTCTTTCATCTTTGTTTAGAAAGTTGCTGCTGTTCTTGATGAGTTGCCTCTTGGGCTGCATGACAAGTACCTTTTTTGTATTAGGTAACCTGAAACTTCAACTACAGTTTGGTTCTCTACTTTTTTTCATAATCTAGTTAGTTAGTTTGCTAGGTTGTCCTGAGTTTTAAAAAAATCGAGCTGACTAAGCATATTAGATTCGATTTTAGTTTTTGACTAACTTTTTCAGGTTTGTTTTGTGTGTTGTGCAGCCCTGTTGACATGAATGATGAGATTTCATCTCAAGGTCTTACACAGGTAAGATCAGCTTGTATTTTTCTTTACCAATATTCATTTTAAACTGGAAATTAAGGGGAAAAATATTTCATGATTAGTTTGCTGAAAACTATGCAAGAAAGGGCATTGTTCGGCTGCGAGAAATATTTACACCTGGGACACTAAAGGTGCCAAAATCACCAGCTGCACTCAAGGAGCTTGAATCCATCCACAAGGTAAATAATCATTTTTATCCTGCCTCTAGACTTTTTTTGTGTCTTAAAATGATATTCAAATGAGCAGGAAAGAAAATCCATCAACCTGTTTAATAGTATTAAGACCTCAGGACCTAAAGATAAATGTTTTCCCCGTTCATTTTAAAGCAATTTGTGGAGTGGGTTTGTGATAACATTTCTTTTTTTTTTTGTTTTTTGGTAACAAAACTTAAGGTCTTGGATCTCTATGTTTGGTTGAGTTTCCGGTTGGAGGAGTCTTTCCCAGACCGCAAGCTAGCTTCTTCACAGAAGGCAATCTGCAGCTTGTGAGTTTGCTTACAAATTCCATAATTTTGTTAATTTCCATTTATCATGATGTCTTATACATTCTATTCTATATGCAGGCTGATTGAGGAGTTCCTGGAAAGATTAGGTTGGCAGAATCCTAGACCCAACAAGTTAAGATTGCAATCTGGTTCAAGATCCCTATTATCCCAAAATATGAGACAATATTTGTGAAAGATGTTTTTATTTCCTTGATATATTTACCCTTCCCTCCTATGCTCTTGATCTTGGTCATCAATTGTTTTATTATTGTTTTACTTTTCTTTTTTTTCTTTTTTTTGGGCCTAAGCAAGATGGTTTAATCTGAACCATCAACCTTGTACCATGTGAATCATTGTATAATTGCTACTGCATTCATATTTATACAAGCTCAAGGGTCAAAAAATGGAATACTTTGAGCAACATAATCAAGTGATCTCGGTGTCTCTCCCTTACTCATGTGGTAGTGCTTTTGTTCCTGCACCTAAGTACAAAGCAACTGTTGAACGTTCTGGTTACTGGTTTCCCAAATAGAGCAACGAGCTCTAGAGTCTAGACTACCATATAATAATCTGAGATAAAATGCATAAAACAAATACTTCATGTATAGCTATAACTGTAAAACTCAAGAGAATTCATCTTTTCAACTGTTTAATACTTGCTGCTTAAAAGGTATGCAGCAAAAATCTTGATGGATTTTCCAGATGTAGACAATTGTATTCCTAGGAAATCTCTGGCTAATTGTTTCACATTTCATTTGATGTTAAATTTTCCAGTACTGGTTTCCAGAGTAACAAGATTCTATCCTAGAAACTATCTCAACAGTATTAAGCCATAAATGCAAACTAGGAAGAATTTTTTTTTCATCCATTGCTATTTGCTGCTTAAAAAGTCTGCTACAACACTCGAGGGAATTTTCATGCTGATGTAAACAATAATATTCTTCTAAAGATCTATGGCTGGTTGTTCACATTATGATCATTTTCTGTAGTAGCGGTTTTAAAGTTCAAAACAAAGTTTTCTAATAGAGAACAATGTGCTTACTTGGACCATAAGCTTTTCAAAGTTGAGTCCAAAACCAACCAAATAAACATGTACAGTGTACTTCTATTTCCACTCTGAAGGCAAACTAACATAAAATATTGGAAATGCATCTGGAGCTTATAAAAGCCCCTACACTTTGCACTTTGCCCATATTGAAAATCCTATGTTCTTAAGATATACCCTACATTCTTGCATGTTCTTTTGCCTCCAACATCAACTCCTCAATCTTTACCCTCGCCTCCACCATATTCTTTGCTTCAAGCCCTTTCTTCAATATCTGAAATGTACTGTACTCGGGAACAAATCCCTTGGACACCATTTCGTCAAAGAAGGAACAAGCTTCTTCAACTTTTCCACTCTTACAAAGCCCATGTACTAAAAGTGAATATATTCCAACTTCAATACTCACATCATTCTTCAACATGTGGTTTAACAAAAAGCTAATCATCATCACGCTTTTCTTTCTACAATACATCTTCAACAATGGAGCATAAGTCTCGAGGTCTGGCTTGCAAGAATCCTCTCCCATTTGCTTAAGCAACTTCAAAGCAGCTTCTTCCTGAGAATGTCCACAAAGGCAAACAATCATGGAGTTATAAGTAAACAAGTCCCTAGTAACCCCTTGATTTGACATATCCTCGAACACATCTCGTGCATCCTTTAACCTCCCTGCTTTACTCAGAATGGAAATCAAAGAGCCATAGAACGAAGAATCTGGGACACAACCATTACTTTTCATCTTCTCATAAACCTCCATAGCTTTACTAATCTGCTTTGCCTTCGCTAAAGCGGTCACTATTACTGTATACGTTACTTTATCCGGTTTGCAACCCTTTTCTTGCATTTCATTAAGAATTTCAACAACTTTACGAAAATCCTTTAAGCTACCATAAGATTTGATCAAACAAGTGTAAGAAATAACGCTGGGGCGAAACCCCTTTCTTTCCATGTCCTCCATCGTCTTCCTGGCATTGTCTAGCTTACTGGCTTTGCACCACCCATGGATTATAGTATTATAAGAGCAAGCGTCCAAAGGAATTGACTTTTGAATCTCTGAAACAAAATCAAGGGCATTTTCGAAGCTGTTCCTCTCCACCAATGCCTCTAGCAGAATGGTCAGTGCCTTAACGTCCTTGCTTATGCCATATTTCTCAATTCTCTGAAATGCATCTATCGCCTCCTTATACATTCCAGCTTTTGCGAGCTTCCTGATGACTATAGTCATTGTGACCAACGAAATATAACCTCCCAATTGGTCCATTTCCTCTACCAAATTCCACATTAGCTGAAACATCCTAGCCTTGCACAAGATTTCAACCATTGAGTTATACAACTCAGGAGTATGCTTATAACCTGTTTGCGCTTTTGCCCAGATGAAAACACCGAAAGCAGAAACCCATACGTTTTTATATCTCTTCAAAAGCCGTTCTACCATACTGTTTGATAAATTGAAAGAACACCCATTTAGAGCTCGAGCTACACTGTCCGGCGATGGGTAACTGTCGTTTAGAATCTTACTGATCTCGTCCAAACCCGAGTCTGAGTCTGTTGTCTCAATGAGAAGTTGTTCAGCACCTTCGCTATGATCATCGAGCTTCCGGGCAAGAGAAGGTATAATGAAATTGCCGCTTGAATCTTCAGTTGCAGGGGCTTTGTTCTTGGTCTTGAATAATTGACTCAAAGGAGTAAGCTTGGGCGACTCGGGTAGTACGGTCGACTCAATCGTGGTGCATAGAGGATTGAATAACAAGTAATGAAGGGCAAAGTTATTGGATGTTCGAATGGAAAACAGCCTTTGAGCATGCAATTTTGACAGCATTTTCAAAGAGCCATGAAAAGTATTTTATTTTATTTAGTTGCTTTTCTGATGAATGGAGCCAAGAATATTTTTTTTTTTTTTTTTTTTTTTTTTTTTGGGGGGGGGGGGAATCAGAGCTAGGAAAAGCTCATACAGAAGTGGCTGTGAAAAGGTTTTAATACAAGGCTCTCTCTCAAATGGGTTCAATGGGGGTACCATGGGGAGATGGGTTGTCCAACTAGATTATTTGGGTTTGAGCTAATTTTACTTGGGTTTTGTTGGTCAAGGTCCAATGTGAGATTTGATCAGTCGAGTATATAATGTTCAACGATGTGCAAGTTTGATGTTCTTGTGGCCGGTGGTGCCTTTTTATTTTATTTATTATTATTTTTTTTAAATAAATGTATCTTAATATGAACATTTCAATGATTATAGTTTCAACAATGGTGCTAACCAGTGTAAAATTGCTACAAATTTCATTGCTATACAAGCTCAAGAAATGGAATACCTTGTTTTCTCTCAGTTTGAATATAATCAATTTGTTTTCCTACATGTCGTATGATTATTTACAGACGATTCTTATTTTGTGCATAATGGGTGAGAAATACTTTAATACAGAGAAATTGTTAAATTTTCCAGTGCTGGTCTCCACAACAGGAATTTATTCTTCAAAACCTCAACGATCTGGACCGATTTAATGTCTCTTACTGAGCCACAGGAAAAGTATACTAATCAGAAATAAAATATTAAAAAAAAAAATACTCCAGTATTAAGCTATAAAGCAAAACTTGGAGGAAATGTTTTTTCACACATTGCTATTTGCTGCTTCAAAATTCCGCTCCAACACTTACAAGGGAATTTTCATGTTGACGTAGATGATTATGTTTCTTCTTAAAAATCTCTGATGATTGGTTCTTCACATTTCATTCATTTATCAGTAACAGTGGTTTCAAAGTTCGAACCTAATTTTTCCAACAGAGAAAAATGTACTCACTTAGACCATAAGCTTTCCAACGTCCAAGCCAATAAACTGATCTACAATATAGGAAATGCATTTGAAGCTTATTGAAAACCGATGCGAACCGCCCATGTTGAAAATCCTATAGTTCCTAAGATCCACCCAGCACTCTTATTTGTTGTTTGCCTGACACATCAACTCCTCAATCTTTTTCCTTGCCTCCACCATATTCTTTGCCTCAAGTCCCTCCTTCAACATCTTAAATGTACTGTCCTTGAGAACAAATCCCTTGGACACCATTTCCTCAAAGAAGGAACAAGCTTCTTCAACTTTCCCATTCTTCCAAAGCTGATTTACTAGAAGTGAATAAGTTCCCGCTTCAATACTCACATCATTCTTCAACATGTGGTTTAACAAAAAGCTAAGCACCTTCATCCTCTTCTTTCTGCAACACATCTTTAACAATGGAGCATACGTCTTGAGGTCTGGCTTGCAATAATCCTCTTCCACCATTTGCTTAAGCAACTTCAAAGCAGCTTCTTCCTGAGAATGCCCACAAAGGCAAGTAATCATGGTATTATAAGTCAACAAGTCCCTAGTAACCCCTTGGTTTGGCATATCCTCAAACACATCGCGTGCATCCTTTAACCTCCCCGCTGTACTCAGAGTGTAAATCAAAGAGCTATAGAACGGAGCATCTGGGACACAACCATCCTTTTTCATCCTCTCGTAAACCCCCAGAGCTGCAGTAATCTCCTTTGCCTTCCCTAAAGCATGCATTATTACAGTATACGTTATTATATTCGGTTTGCAACCCTTTTCTTGCATTTCATCAAGAATTTTATCTACTTTGCGAAAATCCTTGTCCCCACAATATGATTTGATCAAACAAGTATAGGAAACAACGTCCGGACAAAACCCATTTCTCTCCATCTCCTCCATCGTCTTCTTGGCATTATCTAGCTTCCTCGCTTTGCACCACCCATAGATGAGAATATTATAAGTGTGTGCGTTTAAAGGAATCGACTTTTGAATGTCTGAAACAACTTCATGGGCATTTTCTACGCTGTTCTCCTTCACCAACGCCTCCACAAGAATGTTTAGTGCGCTGACGTCCTTCTTTACGCCATATTTCTCAATTCCTTGGAATGCCTCTATTGCTTCCTTATACATTCCAGCTCTTGCTAGCTTCCTGATGACCTTAGCCATTGTGAGCAACGAAATATACCCTCCCAACTGGTCCATTTCCTCCACCAATTCCCACATGAGCCGAAACTTCTTGGCCTTGCCTAAGATTTCAACAATGGAGTTATACAACTGCGGAGAATGCTTATAATCTGTTTGTTCTTTTGCCCAGTTGAAAACACCGAATGCCGGGACCCAATCATTGTTATACCTCTTCAAAAGCCGTTCAACCATGCTGTCAGTTACATTAAAAGAACACCCTTTTAAAGCTTGAACTACATTTTCCGGCGATGGGTACCTGTTCTGTAGAATTTTACTGATCTCGTCCAAGTCTGAGTCCGTGGACTCGCTGATATATCGCTTAACGTCTTCGTCATGGTTGTCGTCAAGCTTCCGGGTCTCGACCCAGTTGGCAAGAGAAGGGATAACGAAATCATCGTCTGAATCTTCAGCTGGAGGGACTTTTCCTTTGGTCTTGAATAATTGACTCAAAGGAGGAAGCTTGGGCGACTCAGCGAGTTGGGTCGACTCAGTAGTGGTACAAAGCGGGTTGAACAAGTACTGAAGCGCACATTTATTGGCTTTCGGAATGGTAAAAAGCCTTTGAGCATGCAATTTTGAGAGCATTTTGGAGGATACAAAAACGTCTGCGAAATTTTTTTTTTTTTTTTTTTGGAATGCATGGCTTTCTCTAACATGGGTTTCAATGGGGGAACCCGGGGGAAGATGGGCTATCCAACTGCATAATTCGGGTTTGGGCTCAATTCAATTGGGTTTTGTTGGTGAAGGTCCAATATGAGGTTCGATTCAATCGAGTGTGTACTGTACTATGGTGTATAGCATAGATCATCAGCAACGATTCCGAGTTTTCTTCGCTCCCTCCTCGGCCAATTTGGTAAAAATTATATAATCTGATAAACAAAATTTGGCAAAAGAAAAACCAGAAGCGAGACTTATAATCTATTTTATTGTTTGAAGGTAAGCCCCTTTTATTTTGTACTGCTCTCACTCACTTTGCTGCTCTGATAATCGTCTAAATCTTAGTTTAAACGAATCATTGGACCATTGTTTTTTTCTTTCTTTTATTCAGTTTGTTGTTCTTATTATTACTTCGAATTCTTTCTGTTGAAGTAGTTGGGGAAGACCCAGTTAGAGAAAACTGTTGCCGTGAGAGTGGGAAAGAGCTTTTTGCCGTTTGGAGAAATTGAGCATAAGGAGAAGAATTATAATCTAGTTTTTAGGAAATGTAAGTGCTCTGTGTATTTTTAAATGATTAGATTATCATGCAAAACTTGCAAGGCAATGTTGGTTTTTCTATCTGTCATAGGACGTGGGGGTAACATTCATATGATTGAGACTACCTTTTTGTCTGTGCTAAAATTTATATGAAGGAAACCCTTTCTTTGTAAGATGAGCGCAAAATAAGATTCCATTTTTTAATACTTTAAAGACTCCATGTTTATTCAGTTTGCTTCATGCCCTTTCGTTTGTGATTTATATTTCCCTTTCTAGGCGCGTTTTGAAAAAAAGATAAAAAGAATATTTGAATTTGCAATCATAAAGCGGTTGGTGACATGTTGTGGATTTTTTAGAACATTGTTTATATTCTGTTTAAAGATTAGCTACAAAAACAGCAAGTGGAAGCATGTAATACCACTAAAAATGGTCTTGGTTTCTTAGGTTTCCTTCCTGTTATGAATTTATTGTACTAAAAGCACGTAAAATAGCCCGTGATCCGTGCTAATATTTCGTTTCTTTTTGTGAGTGTCAAATAGCTACTAACATAACTCTCACCAGTCATCAGATCTACTGTCAATATACGCCATGAAGAGGACAGTCCCATGGAATGAGGAGGTTGATGTGATATCATCAGATTCAGATGAATCTTCTTCTTTAGACAAAGAGGTGGAAATCAATAATGGGAGAGCTGTGAAGCAGTCAACTGATGATATGATGGCTGATCATCCCACCATTGAAATAACATCTGAAGGTATTCGGTTGTTGGGATTTAGGATCTCATTACCACATCTGGTGAATATCTCTCTACTAATTCCATTAAGAAAACTTGTCTAGATTTTCTCATGGTAAATTGTGATGTAACACCTCTCACCAGTCGAAACATAGGACTTCAACTCTGCATTTCAATTTCTTTATGCCCCTTGTAAATATCTATTACGATCTTAATTTTTTGGTAAAGACATTGATGCACCTCATGTTCTGCAATTCTTTGGTAACTATGCCACCATGGATACTTAGAGAACAACAAATATCTTCATCTTGCATTTTCACTTGCCCTCTTCTTGCAAAGGAACTGGCATTTTCACTTTTTATGATCCTCCTATTATCATTTCATCGACTTACTTTACTGCAGGTTCATTGATCAGAAGGGCAGAGATGTATCAGGAATACATGAAGCGGATCCCAATCCCAACTCGTCGAGGCTCTATTATTCCATTTTCCACATGGATGGGTCTAGGCAAATCCATCAAGCAGTTATATGGTCAACCTCTGCATTACCTGACCAATGTTCTCCTAAAACAGTGGGATCAGTTGAGGTTCAACAGTGAGGATGAACACAGGCCCTTGGATACAATTATTCATCCTTGTAAAGCTGAAGCCACCGTCTGGCTCATCGAAGAAGTCCACCGCTGCACCTCATCTCATTATCATATAGCTAAGCTCTGGCTTTCGGATCCAATGCACCATGCATTTGTTGATTCCATTTTCCCCCAGTTGTAAAAAAAAAAAATGTATTATGCTTTTTAGTTTTCCTAGCTTTTTGGGGTTCATAAAATGTTCTTCGGCTGTTTATTCTTTTTGCCCCCTAATAGGTTCGTAAAATGGTCTTCTATTAAGCTTAAAAGGGTCGTAACATGTAATCATGGTTTATTGATCTAACATTCCAATGAATAGAAGACCAGAATTGCATTGTTCTTTCTCAGTGGAAAACAGAAATAATAATATATTTCGAATTGGTGATTGACTGGAATGGAGGAAGAAAGAGAGGGAAGTGATCACTAGAATTTGTATTGAAACTGGTCGTCTTTCTGTGCACAAGGCTATTTTCCTCTTTCTTTATTCTAGGTATTGAATACAACAAAGAAATAGTGCTGAAATACTATCCATAACCTGCTTGCTTAAAAAATCAAACAGTTCTGCTTACTTTTTCCCTGTCAATTAACAGCGGAGTGAGTTAGTATGACAAATGAATTCTGTTTCTTCCTAAAAGAATACTATTACCAGTAATCACTACAAGAGCATAACCCTTGTCGGAAAAAGTGGAACCTATTATTGTCTCGAACAACAATTTCCCGGTCATATATTTTTGAAACTAACTTAGCAAATGAGTGACAATCAGAGCACATCCGAAGATTCTTGACAACCCGAATTGTAATTCCATGAGATGTGCTGATAAGCCCAAAAGATATTGCCAGTTTCTCACTGTGTCTGCTGAGCAAGTACTCTTTCTCCTGCTCATCAACATCAAGCAGAACATTTGCTAAATCGGGAACATGGCCAGCATCTCTGAGTCTAGAGTTTATCTCTTGTAGCATTACTTCAATGTGACTATTTTGAGGGTGTCTGTCATCACCGGAGGTAAACTCATGAATCATTCCATCAATCTCTATTGAGCTTGATCCAGGAACCTTGCAGATCCCTTTCTCCTTTAAAGACAACCTCACTTTTGATACATCATTCCATTTCCCTGCCGAGGCATATATGTTTGACAGAAGAACATGAATGCCAGTTCTCTCAGAAGCCAACTCATTTATCCTTTCAGCTGCATAGGCTGCCATTTCGACATTTTTGTGGGTTCGACAAGCAGCCAAGAGAGACCCCCAAATCACATCATTGGGCTCCATTGGCATGCTCTTTATCAAATCTCTAGCTTCTCTCAACAGCCCAGCTCGGCCTAGAAGATCAACCATGCATCCATAATGGACAATTTGTGGGGAGATTCTATGTACTTCCTCCATTGACCTGAATAGATTCTTTCCTTGTTCCACAAATCCTCCATGACTGCATGCTGTCAATAGTGTCACAAAGACCACTTCATCTGGTTTCACCCCTTGTCCAAGCATCTCTTCAAAGAGTTCTATAGCCCGTTCCCCATTTCCCTGCATTGCCATTGCTCCAATGGCTGAAGTCCAAGCAGAGACATCCCTTTTTGACATGTTACTGAAGACTCGCATTGCACTTTGCAGATCACCACACCTTGCAAACATGTCAACTAATGCCGTCCCTAGCCGAATATCACAATCAATTTTGTGTTTTTCAATGTAAGTATGAATCCATTTAGCGAGATCAAGAGCTCCTAGACACCCACAAGCAGATGCTACCTCTACCATGGTTACCCTATCTGGTTTTATTCCCTCATTCTGCATCACTCGAAAGAGTTCAATTGCTTCCTCAAACATACTCTCGTGTACCAGAGCACCAATCATGGTGTTCCAAGAGACAAGATCACTCTCTGGCATTTCATTGAAATTTCTCCTAGCTGACTCCAGATCACCATTTCTAATAAAACCTGCAATCAACGAGTTCCATGACACTACTGTTTTTTTTGGCATAAGATTAAAAACTTTGCAGGCCGTCTCTGGTTTGCCACACTTCATGTACATGTCAATTAGGGCATTACAAATACTATCCCAACACTCCAGTCCATTTCTTAAAGCATAATTGTGGCAACGCTTCCCAGAGAGAATATCACCTAATTGTGAACACGCTGAGATTGCAGACAACATTGTAACCCTGTCAGGTTTTGGACCCTGTCGCAGCATTTCAAACAAAATTGCGAGGGCTTCCATAGCCAGACCCTGACGCACATAGTTTGACAAAATCGTATTGTAAAGGACCAAATTTTTATCCACACATTTATCAAAAAGCCGTTTTGCAGACTCAGTTGCTCCACATTTCATGTACATATCAACCAGAGCATTCACCATGAGAGCATTAAGCTTCACTCCCGAATCACCAATATAATTGCATATCCTCTCACCCAATTCAAGATCCTTCAACTTTGCACAAGCACCAATCACACACACCATCGTAACCGAGTTCGGCCTAATCCCCGATGCCACCATCTCAAAAAACAAAGAGATAGCTTCCTTCGGTAGCTCCCTTCTAGCATAACCATAAATCAAACTAGTCCAAGACACCACATTCCTCTCAGGCATTCCATCGAACACCCTCCTCCCTTTGTCCAAATCCCCAGATTCAGAATAGTAATGTACCAAGGAATTCCCAATAAACACATCTTCCTCCAAACCCATCTTCACAATTGTCCCATGGAGCTGGGCCCCCTCACGAAATGCCTCAACCTTCACACACCCACTCAGCACAAACGGAAACGTGTACTTATCAGGCAGAATTCCATTCACCACCATTTGAACATAAAGCAAAACAGCCTCGTCACCAAGCCCTGCAGCAGAGTAGCCCCTGATCAGAGAATTGTACATGAACAAGGTGCCACCGGTCTCCTCGTCTTCCCTAAAAAGCTCGAAAACCTTTCGCGCATAATCCAAGCTTTCGACAGAACCCATTGCGGAACAGTTAGCGATAAGCTTGGTTACAGCAGAGAGTCTGTAATTGAGACCTTTCTTTGTGATGCTGCAGTGTAATTGCTTGAGTTCGTCCATGGTCTTGCATTTTTCGAGTAACCCAATTGGAGAAGAATCCGTGGGGATTGTTTTGGTTTCGTTTTGGAGAGTTGGAGATGTGGAACTCGGTGTGGCCGAGACCAGAGGACCAAAAAGCTGGGTAGCAGCCATTGTTGTTGTGCTCTCAAGCTCTCGCTCTCCAAGCACCAAACCCAACGAACTTCCAACTGAATTACAAACAGTTGCTCTTGATGGCAGACGCTAACACCTTTTGTCGTTCTTTGTAAGATTTTTTTCTTTTTCTTTAGAAAATACTTTAATTTTGACAAACCAATTTAGAAAATAATCATTTTTAAGAATATATTACCTTGAAATTAAATCTGTTCCATATCGCTAATTTGAGTAATAAAAAATAATTTTTTTGGGTGAAATTACAATTAAAAAAAAATTATATAAGATGCTACTCTGGTCTAGAACAAGCTTTGGACTATTAGATTGAAGCATTTTAATTAAATAATTTTTGCTTGCTTTCTATTTGTTCTAAATACTCATTTTTGTTTTGCCAAATAAGTAATCATTTCTGTATTAAATATGAGCTATCCAATATACTTTCTTCTAGAAGTCAGAATATTCATATTCTAAATATCCCTAATATATTCTTTACATTTTTCATTATTTTTACTTTAAAGAGAAAGCAATTTGTTATTTTGCTTAGGTAATCGAAAAGAAAATTTGCTTCTTACAATTGAAATTCAGGTCTGTATCATTTCATTATTGTTGTAATCTTACAAAAATAAACTCAGACACGATTATAGATTTTTTTTATGAAATCAAATTTAAAAACATATTTTTAAATGTATTTTTAGCTTGGCTATGCTAGAATAACTTCACGCAGTTGTATGTAACCCATACATTAAAATGCTGTCTCGCAAAGAACCATGGCATATTTTTCTTCTTCTTCTTCTTCTTTTTTTTTTTTTTTTTTTTTTTTTTTTTGGGACATAATATATCACCAATTGTGCATTTGTGATATCATTTTCATGAAATTGTGGCACTCTGACCTTCTCATATCAAAAGGCTTGGGCAACATCATGTTTATTGTTATTTCCTCTGATATACATGTGATAACAAAGGTATTTACATTACGTATCAGTGTTGGATTTGTCAAAGAGAGCCCTGGATATGGCCCTTATGGTATTTGGTGTTGTCCTGCAGCATCCACCAAATAGAGAAGCCCCAGCCTCTCTCCACTTGTCCAAATACGACACAAAATCTTCGTCGTTCACCCCACTCGATTTCTGCAAACAGAAGAAAAACACATGCAGCTTTCAGAATATATGTCTATCATATGAGATCCATACCAATGAAGGATATATGTCTTAGGAGAATGAAATGAAATCAATAATAAATCTAGTAAGAATCGATTTGATAAAGAATATATGCAATTTAAATTGAAGTTGTGGTCGTATTGTACTAAGAATAAGTACCAATGTCACTGAGTTTTCAATGTTTTACGTGGGAAAAAAGAGGATAAGAATCTAGAAGGACACTTACCACCCATTTCTTGTTCACAGCATCATAAGTCTCACCGCTGTTTGGATATATCACAATTGGTTTACTTGATACCTGCTCATTAAGAGAATTATGATAATCTTTAGTAATCTATTTAAAATTTTCATATGAAAGGGATGTGAAATAGGAAGGATGAGAGATCGGAACGAAGGGGGTCTTAATGTTTGTTAGGTATACAACCACTTTTTGTTTGAGAACCAGGAAAAATAACATGTGAGCAAGAGGAAGTACTAAGCATAACTGTTAGTCCAATAATGCATATCAATGTTCAACTCATATGTTACGCGAAATGAGGTTTGCATAGATTTTCACCCAAAAAGAGAAGGAAAAAAAAAAAAAGAAGGCCTCTAAGTGATTCGTTCATATTTTGATCCCTATAAGTGACATGTTTATATATATATATATATATATACCTTTCGAATATGGGAAATCAGACTGTGGATATATCTAGGAGGAGTGCAGTTGATTCCAACAGCAACAACTTGCTTGCAGGAATCAGCAATGGAGGCACATTCCAAGATGGAATCACCACTTGCGGCATTAATTCCATCATTGGAAGTGAAAGTAAACCATGCTGGAATATTGATTCCTTCTTCCTCGAGAAGCTCTGCGTATGCCTGCATTACATTAAAAGCAAAGCAAATAAAAGTACTGGTTAAGCAAGGGCATGACTGAATATACTATATAAAAGGGCAAAAGTCAGCGGATTTACAGAACAAATCTGAGACAACAAATGGCGCTTGCTAAAACCCCAATAAGAAACAAATTCCCTCTCAAAAATATTCATTGATTTGGCTATAACATGAGAGAATTGGAACTATTTATATGTAATAATCATGGTGAGACTATGAATGCTAGACACATATAGTAATTCAATAGAATCCAATAAAAAAGAAAAAAAGAAGCATAGCAAAAACCTGTGCTTCTAGCTTGTTCGGAGTCGTTTCAAATGCAATTAGATCTGCACCAGCGCTAGCAAGAATCTGTACCCTGCTTCTGTGGAAATCCTTGAGCGTTTCCAAAGTAACTGAATCACCATATTTCCCACTGTAATGGGTCACAAAAAAAAAAAAAAAAAAAAACCAGAATCAGATTGGTCAATTTACACAACACAGAGGCAAACAATATAGTTTTATGTTTCTCACTTGCTTCAGAGATAACTTCAATCCCAAGCAATCAAGAATTACAGAGAGTTCAATCAGTTCAATCACCTATACTCAGAACCATCAGCTAAATAAGCTCCATAGCTGCCAACGGAAGCCGCAATTAAAATTGGACGCCTTGATATATTTCCGGCTTCAACAAAATCCCAAGAATCTTTGGTGCATCTGTCATAGTAAATTTCTCTTGCTTCACGTGCTATTTCTACACTCCTCCTGAGCAGTACTTCACCTTCTTCTCTAGATAAACCTTTGGCCTCAAAACCCTGAATTGTAGCCTGAAAAAATCACATGGAAAGAATACAAAATCTTTAATTAAAAGGAATAATAAAATAACAATGAAGTACAGCAACACTCAAGAAAGTGGATTAAAGAATTTTTTCCCTTTTTGGATGAATAAAGTGGATTAAAGAATTTACCTGATAAGATGCGGTTATTATGATATTTGCACCAGCATCAAGATAGTCCAAATGAACCTACATATATTAATTAAAGTTATGTGACAAAAAAACAAAAATGAAAACAATAATAAAATTACTTGTCACTGCAAAATAAAAATCTTGCATTTGGAATGTACGAAAAAGATAAAAGATTCCTTGTATTAGTGTTGAGATTTTTGAGCTAATTAAATTATTGTCCTAGGATAATAAGGTAAGCCCACTATTGTATATAAATATATTGCGTTTTCAAAGAAAGTTTTATAATCTTTATTAAAAAAAAAAAATAATCTTAATTTATTCACTTCTAATGTTATCCGTTATTTATTTATTATATACTTTCACTTTTTATTTTCAATATAGTTTTATTATTGATTTTACGTCTTCTGCTGTTGCATGTATGATACGTGTCACAAATCCACATGTACTCATAAACAAATTTCATGATCTGGGATTCATAGAGTTTGCCACGTCATTGCCATAGATGGCATCATAAAGATGACTTATATAAGACTATAAAGTCATCTGAAGATAAATCTCAATCTGAGTGACCGCTTGAATATTTTTAATTAATATTTATCAAAAAAAAAAAAAAAGTACACATTATTTATATGATACATATAACTTCTTACTCACAATAATATTAATTTATAAATTAGTTTTCGAATTTCGTAATATTAGATGACTTTTTTCTTAGTAGGATGATCATAGAAATCAAAGAACGAGATCTGTATTAAATAGATTATTTATATACACATAAATATTTTTGAGAGAAACTAACTAAATGAACAAATAAAATATATTTTCTTAAAAGTGTAAAATAATTACAACCAAAGAGGAAATAAAACCCATTGTAAGAAATTAATCATTTCACTTTCTTTTTCCTTACTAGAATTAATCATTCATTTCCTTTTTTTTTTTTTTTTCTCTTTTTTTTTTTTTTTGAAATAAAAAGAGAGTACGTACCCTTCTAACAAGATGAGGCGAACTAATAAGGCATTTAGCGCTCCAAAGAGGATCGTTTAGATCAGCACCATGTCGTTCGAGCTCAGTAGCAAAACCGCCATCTAAAACAGCGTATCCACCGCACTTCTCGAGAAAATCGGACATAAAAGTCGAGGTTTCAACCCTTCCTAAACCCATTTTCTGAAGCAGAGAAGATTCAAAACCTGGGAGAAAAGAAGAAGCGGACACGGCAAGTTTGATGACGGTTTTTAATGGAAAAAAAATGTTAACTTGTGAATAAAAACTGGAGCAGAGCTTAGCTGTTTTTCACCTGCTAATGTGGTCACGCTTTTTCTCGAGTTGAAGCATTTTTATAGGAGGGAAGATGTAAGGTCAATTTACGTTTATACCCTTATGTATTTTATACTATTCCATTTTTAGACACATCACGCATCTCTTATGTACCCAAACATAATTACAATAATCTCCTTTTATTAGTGAATTAATCGTTTTCCCATTAAATTGTTTATGAAGGATAAAATGGCACGTTAAGTACTATTAAAATACATATTAACTTATGCATATTAGGCACATATTGATATTACAGATAGTAATGGATATATATGCGAGATAGGTAGTCAACGTCAAGAACACCAAGCACGCACATCAATTGTTTGACATAAGAACTCGTAAAACTCTTGGAAGATAGTCTAATGAAAACTTCTTCGTGAATGGAGTAATTAATTAGCAGCTTTGTTTTCGTAGAGTAATCTGTATATATGTGTGTGTTGAGGGAGAGAAAAAGAGAGACTTATCCCAAATTCCAGATCAGATGTATACTTACGTAAGGGAAAGTCGAACCCAAACATGAGCATTCTTATCCCAATCTATCTTATATATATATATATATATATATATATTCACGAATTATTATGGGATTGAATTGGAGGGTGTTTTCTATATGATGTGTGTTTTAGTACTTTTGCATGCCCATGCATGCCCATTCCATTTGTTTTATAAGGAATAAATAAATAAATAAATAAAAAGCAATAAAACTCCACTAATTTTATAGGACTTATAATAAATTGACACATATGAAAACTTACAATGTTGAACTCTTTTTGAAGGGTTTAATTAATTCCCTTAAACGAAACCGTGCAATAATCAGATTTCTTCCATTTTTGAAAAAAAAAAAAAAAAAAAAGAATGGGAATCATATATAATTACAACCTCAAAACCATTAGTAATCTCTCTAAAGGAGGATAACAACAAAACTTAATAAATAAGCTTTCCCAAAATAATAATAATAATAATAATAATAAATAGAATTAATTTCCTGAAACATGTAAGTGGTCTGATTGACGTCCATATTCTTATCACATATAAGAAAACAAAATACAGACGGCTAGCTTTTGGAAATTGTCACTGAACATGACAATGAAAGCGTCTTAGTTCATTGGTTTTCCTTTCTGTTTATAAATTGATATTGTTGTTTTGTAGCTTTGGGGCTATGTTGGATTAGGTAGATAAGGTTAAAATGTGGTGAGATTCATAAGGAAGTGTTGGCTCCACTAGCTATGTTTTTTTGTTTTTTCCAAAAGGCTGAATTTTTAGGGATATGATATGCTATTTTGCACTTTGGAAGATAAGGAAAATGCCTTTTTGGTTAACAAATGAACGTAAAACAACAGCCTCCCTCAATCAAAGTCATTTTGACTTCAATTGAACTTGCTTAATTCTGTTTGGCTATTGTGACACTTTTTGTGTGTACAATAAATGAATTTTCTTTTTCGCTAAATATGCTTACAAAGCCACCTAATTGGATTGGATTAAAGGCATGATATACCACTAGAACATTTCTATTCTGTCCAAGTCGTGATAGGACTACTCTTGACTTTTTTCTTCTTCTTTTTTCGCTATTTTAAATTGTCTTTTCAATGAGTTGATCATAATTCAATTCGTACATATTCTATGTTCTGCAGATTTTTTTTTTTTTTTTTCAGAAATGTGTATCTATTTTGAAAAAAAAAAACAAAAAAAACAAAAAAAATTCACTTTAACTTCTGATTTTTCGTTTTTCTACTAACAAATAGCTAAACTGAACCAAAAATTAAATGTGAAGGAACTATGGTGAAATTCTTTAAAATAGAAGAAGAGAAAGGGATATAGTGAAATTTACCTAATATTTTACTT
This sequence comes from Ziziphus jujuba, assembly GCF_031755915.1. Classification (NCBI taxonomy): domain Eukaryota; kingdom Viridiplantae; phylum Streptophyta; class Magnoliopsida; order Rosales; family Rhamnaceae; genus Ziziphus; species Ziziphus jujuba. Next base: position 26,411,810 of record NC_083381.1, on the reverse strand, counting down.
TTAAAATTTTATCTTAAATTCAATCCACCGAATTAAATTTGTGTCTTTTGTGTCTAGACGTGTAAGAACAAATGAAAACAGGGCAATTGGCTTTGTTTTTGTGTGTATATATATATATATATATATGTATGTATGTATGTATGCATGAGGTGAGAATGTGGCATGTTAACGAGTTAGCCGACCACACAACATGGATAGGCATATCGTGCAAGCAACAAAAGTTAGTACTAAAGTCGGATCTTATTCATCTCTAATTTGCAATTTGGTCCGACTAGAAATCCACCTTTCGGACCATGCAATCAATCCGTAGCACCCCAGCTGCCTCAACATCCTAGATGTTGGTGGGAAGTGGGAACTTCTGCACAAAACTTTTGTGTCATCCGACACCACAGCATGTATCCATTTTCTAATGCACAACACAATCAAAGGTAGCCCACTTACATAATCAATCTGCCCATTGGCTTTCAAATTCAAGCACCCCCAAGATTATCAATTGTTTCTTTTTGGTCTTTCTTATATGTACCATTATACCAATAAAACATTATAAGTAATTTATAATCAAGTATTCAATAATTATTTTGTAGGATTCACATGTTTTATTTTGATATTATATAAAATAAAAATTATTGTTAATTTCAAAAATAAACTCCAATATAAAACAAAAAGTTAATTATGTCATTATTTGCTTAATACTGGTATAACGGTTTTACATATTACTTTTTCCTTCCTCGATGGAAAGATTGAGGGCATGAGTATTATAGCTTTTCAGTTGCTTGTGGTGGTGTGGTAGGTTTCATGTAGAACGAAAATGGTTAATTGGATTGATGACTTCACCACAAAAGTTGATAATGGGCCTTACAGATAGGCTCAAATGGGAATGACAACCAAAGTATCATCCTAGTCCTATATAGGATTGGTATGGCCAGCCCAGGTGCTTAATCAGAAAAGGGCTTTGTCTGACTGTTCTCTTTTAAATTGGATCCTTTCTAGTTTCTTCGCCTCCAAGCTATTATCTGGAAGAAGGTGGGGGGGTGTTGGGCGGGAATTAATAGACTATTAAAAACCTTTTCTACAAATAATAATAAGTAAAATTAAAATGGAAAATGCGTCTAAAAAATACATCTTCTTTCGTTGATGGTATGAAGAGTCAATTTTTATTATTTCAAATATACCGGTTGACAAATTTGATAGAGAAATATTTAATCATATATATGATATAAAAAATTGAAACTTTTTGAAAAATAACAATAAAAAATAAAATAAATTGGCTAGACTCTGACCTCAACCAGGAAAAGACACAATGGAGTGAGCCTTCCCCATAATTTTATGTAAGATCTAAAGCAATTTATACATGAAAGAGCATCAAAACACCCTAAACAAAGGAAAATTCTTCAACTAATCTTCCAAATGAGGACTTGACATGGCAAACACAAACAATCACAATACTTTCTTTTCTCGAATTCGTCTTCCTTTTCCCTCTGTGTTCATCAACTGCTGAACAAAAAACCTGTCAAACACCTTGGAATTCAAGGGCCGCGAGCACGGCCCAAACAGAAACACATTGGAGTTTGGTCCTCAGGTATCATCCCTCCTCCTTTACTCGTATCAATTGCTTCCAACATTCTCACCACTTCATCCATTTCAGGACGTTTGTCTGCATTTCCATCCCAGCATTTTTTCATTATATTTGCCAATGCACTTGGACAGCATCTTGGAATTTCCGGTCGTAAATTCTGCACAAATAACAAAACACCATTTGGTAAAGAAATTTCGTAACCATTGCTAAACTAGATAGATACATTTGTTCTTACTTCAGACATAGATTCTAATATTTATTGAATAAAACTAACCTGTCTAACAACAGCAGATGATATATCAGCAAAGCTAAGGTCTGGGTAAGGCATATCACAACAATAAATTTCCCACAAGCATATGCCAAAGCTGTACACGTCGCACCTTCTATTGTATGGCTTTCCATCAAGAACCTACAAATAAATATGCTGTTAGTTTTAACAATGCTATTAACAACCTGTCCAAGACATCTCATCAATTATTCCAACAAATTATTAGCTAATTATAAAGACAACATCTATGCTATGAAAAAATCATTGGCTAATAATCAAAAGTTATTGGTATGTTACCTCCGGAGCCATGTATCCAAGGGTACCGGTTTCACCAGTCATGTCCCTTGGATTCTGAGCTTCAACACGAGCAACACCAAAATCAGCTATTTTCAATGTCCTATGAGCATCTAGTAACATATTTTCTGTTTTGACATCACGATGTACAATTTTCTTTGAATGCAAATAACTAAGACTGCGCATAAAACAAGTAGGAAAAACATCAATAAACTGAGTAATAAAAACATCAATAAACTAAAATTGTATTGCATTTAATAGAGTACAAAACTACAGAACTTACCCTCTAGCGAGGTCCAAAGCAAGTTGGACCACAACCTTTAGTGCAAGTTTCTTTCTTCTATTTCTAATTAGAAACTTTTTGAGTGTTCCACCGGGAAGATACTCTACAACAACACAACATGCCCTTGAAGGATGGGAATTGTTACCATCGGTAGGATTTTTTGAAGGAATCTTTAGATCTGAAGTTCCCATTGAAGCTCCAATAAACTGCAATAAAAAATGATTGCTTGTATAACTCAACTTGTATACCAAAACAAAAAAAAAAAAATAAGCGAATCAGATCACACCAAGTAACTAGGATAATACTAGATTCTACATTTTATAAAAGAGTATATTTCCTATATTCTACATTTTATAAAAGAGTATATTTGAAATCTATAATAAGTTTATATAAATCAATAATCATGTTGTAAAAAGTTCAATTAAATGTTGTACCTTTGTAACATTAGGATGGTCAAGCTTGTACCAAACAGCAACCTCTTGCCGAAATGATGCCCGCAAAGCAGCAGTTTCAGCAGCTGTAGCAATACCGTCCTCCCCCCAGTCCAACACTTTGACTGCAATATTTAAAACGGCATTAGAACAAGAATTGATAGAAACACAACAAGTTTCCAAGAGATAGTGGCATTTTTAAATCAATATTTAAAAAAAAAAACAACAACTTTAGACCAAGAATATCCACACGCAATGTCACCAAATGAACCAATTATCCAATCCAGTTCTGAATATATAAGCCCACTCTAATCTTCATCTAGTATACTAAATTGCAAGTCAATTTCTATTGTCCCTTGATCCGGTTTTGACACCATCAGATGACTAATTGGACTTCATACTAAAATTATGAACAGAGCCTACATGTATCAAGTAATTCCCAAAAGAATGATTCAAGGTACTAACTAAATCTAACCACCGAGAGAAAACAGTAATTACATACTGGAAAGATGTTAAACCTTTTCAAAATCATTACCAAAGTGTCTTTTGCAGTTTATATTATATGGTGCCCATGATACATCAATGGTAATACAGTTTTTTTTTCATCCAAATACCAACAGAATCAAAATAGTCAAATGCCAAACCTTTATGATCCAATTCTTCCATATGTACTGATTTAGCCTAACAGATATCATATCTATATTATATACCATCAAAGTGAAAAACATGAAAGACAATTAAGACATCTTCAAATCGATGATTTATGACACAAAATCACAAAATATTTCAGCTCCAACACATAGGCAACAAGAGGAAACAAATTAAAAAAAGTATGAAAAGGAATTAATCGGTGATTACCTGCAACATCTTGATTATCATAAGTGCCTCTGTACACAATACCATAGGTCCCCTGAGCTACAACATATCTAATATCCAATTTTGATAAATCAATGGCCCACTCTTCTTCAGGCTTTTGGGGATCGGTGTTTCTTGTCAAAACCCTGCTCAGATGCTTCTCAAGCTGTATATCTAAGTTCTTCAGATCAATTTTATCGGCTCTGAAAACCATATCTTTGCTATTTAAACTTCCCGTACCTTCACCCTTTGAGTTTATAATGCCTTTTTGATTGTCCATCTTCATCGGTGTTTTGTCACTTCCAACACCATCACTTGTCCTAGAATCCATTTTCAAAGAACGGAAGCAGAGCAACCCAGAAAGAGAATTTCTACCAACTGAGGGTGATGAAGACAACAACAACAAAAATAATTTTAATGGAAAAGCTAGAAAAACCCAGAAACCATCAAAAGCATCAGGAAAAACATTAATTCAGGGCTTTTCTATCAGAAATCAATAATTTTCACTTAACAGAGCTTTCCACAGATGAAAAATAAAACAAATAAAATAGAAGAAAATTCCTATTTTACTTAGAAAACCAATCACAACAACCCCAAATCCTATTCCAATTCCCACCAATATTGACCTGATGACACCAAAAATCCCTTCTTTTTTTTTCTTTTTAAGTTTTCTTTTTTCATTAAATGCCACCGATAACCCAATTTTCTTTTTAATTCTCCCTCTGAAAAATAAGCCTCTTTTTTTTTTTTTTTTTTTTTAAATGTAGTTCAAACTTCAAAACCCAAAATTTTCAAACAAAAAATAAAATAAAAACTTCAAAGCCCAAATACCCCTTCACCAACCATCTTTCCTTTCTTCTTCTTACTTTTCTCAAATTATTTAAACAATAAAAACAAAAAATAGAAAAAGTAAACTCAAAGAAAACGACCTAATTCCCACTATATAAGATGACCAAAGACCAACGAACCAAAATTAAACAACCCAAAAAAAAATAAAAATAAAAAATTAAATTAAACAAAAATCAGGGACCAACCTTCAAGTACAATCAAACCCACGGACAAGTCCCACCACCAGTACGCATGCAACCCCCATATACCCCCTCACATATATATATATATATATATAGAGTGACACTCACGCACAAAGCGAAAAGGTTGACTTTGAACAGTATAAAACGGAAGAAGAAGAATAAGAATCAGAAGGAAAAACAGAGTTTTTTTTTTTTTTTTTTTCCTTGAAGATTAGAAAAGCGTCTGGGATTCAAATAAAAGGGGTTGAAGAATTACAAGACAAAGAAGAAAGTCTTTTTATGTGGGGGCCATTGACATCATCATCACACAGAGGACAAGTCAAACTGCAACACACACAGGCACAATAATAATAATAATAATAATATTCTGGTTATCGAATATTTACCAAATTGCGGCTTTGTACGGTTTATAGGATTTATGGGATTTTTCTTTTGTTTTTCTGCGGATGAAAATTTTTTATCAAAAGAAAAAAAGAAATAGACAAAACAGCAAACAGCCAGCACAGCAAAAACACATAAAAGTAAATTAAAAAAGAAAATTTGCTAACAGATAAAGGAAAAGAAAAATAGAAAGAAAAAGCGCTGGGCCTGCCTAATTATAAGGATTTGGTTTTGATTCAAATACAAATACAAATAGGAATCTAGTAATTAGTAGCTAACCATAAACAGAAACAGTATTAGCAGCAAAACAAAAACTATGATTCTGTTCAATCACGCTCTGTCCTCTCAACTAAATTACCTGTTTGCCTTGTACCTTTTTTGTTCCTTGTCCTTCTTTTTTTTAATTAGAGAAAACAATAATGAATGAGTTAATTAATTTGACACACTTTTATTGGATTTAATTATATTATGCATGATATATTTGGAATTTATTTATTAAAAGTTGTAAATATTTGCCCAGTATGGATTTTTGTTTATCTACATACATCCAAAAATAAAAAAGAAACAGAAATTATCCAGACGGCGTAATTCTAGAGGTTGACAGATAGTCAATAAAATTTTCCAGTTTGGACTACAGTTGTCTGTCATTGGGAAAAACAAATTAATAAAATAATTACTTTAATCTCGGAGCCACCAATGGAAAATTCTTTTGTCCAATAAGCCAATTCCATCTTTCAAGTTTAAACAAATGATTGGATTAAAATATTTCTTTACTTTCTGATTATTATATAAATATCACAGCAATGTAGAATTTCTCATATAAAAATGACTAAATATTAGATTATTTCCTAAAAATATTTTACTTGAAAATAAAACTATTAGAAAATTAATGTTGGATGGACTTTTTATGAGTGAGTAGATTACATTTTTTTACTCTATATTCATTTTGAGATTTGAATATATATATATATATATGTATTTTGTAAACGAGATTTGAATTTGTGACATGAATCTGATGGCCATTAATATGGTATAATTCTTATTTAACGCATTTCATTAAAAAAAAAAAAAACTTTTGACAAATTTTTCTTCTTTTTTTTACATAGATATTATCCAAAAAAAAAAATTTTCACATTGATTATATACAAAATTATATATATATATATATATTATATTTATATATAATTATTATGTGAATGTTAATTGCATAATCACATCCCATCACATGTGGTAGAAGATAATGGGACGTGAATTCATACAAATATTTGCAAATTATATAGCATTCACCTGATTGGAACTATATATATATATATATGTATAAATTTTCTTCCAGAGCTATCTTTCCATTTATAATGGTCAATGAAAAAATTTACATAAAATAAAAAATCTGAGATATGGCAATGTTAAACATTTGTCACCTCATTATATATCTCATTAGTTTTTAGGAGATCAAATCTGTCCATATATAAACACCAATATATATATATATATATATATATAAATATATAATTCCCTTGTTGCAAAAGCCTATGAAGGTAGTTAACAGATACCTTAATCTCTGCCCTGTTTCTTCTTAACTTTCTTTATCCAATCTTTGTGGGAGAATTTCCATAATATATGTCCAAAAGAAAAGGTTCGTGAATGGTGATTATACCGATGAAACATACAGACTCTGATACCTCAAACGTATAATATATGATAAAAGGAAAGTTTGATTATCTAATACTAATATTAATATAATAAAAAAAGCTCACCAATAAAAATAAATAAAGTTTATTTAATTAGACTGCAGGCTGCAAGTAGACAAAAGGTCCATATATATATATATATATATATAAAGCGGAAAAGTATATGTTTAAATATTCTACTAATTTTTTATTTTCACCGCTCTATCTTTGTTATATATCTAAAGATTCTAAACCAGATTTTTGGAAAACTTTGTCAGAAAGAGGCTAATGTACAACTAGACAAACTGTGCAAATGGTTTAAAGAAAAAATTGACTAGATTAGCACGTCTTTTGAAAAGATATTCTAATGATCATATTACATAAGCAAATTGGAGTTCTATGGCCTTATCCAATCAAAATATTTTATGTCATATTTTATGTATGTTGGACTGCCCGTTCTATTGTCAACGTTGATTAATAGATAATTTAATAGGATTTAAAAGCAAAAATTTTATATTAATTTTCATAATAAAAAATTTATTTGAATTTGATTATATATATATATATATTTGGTAATAGTATAATATATGTTATGTTGTGTATTTATGATCATTTATATGCATATTTTTTTAAAAATATATATGTAAATAATTTATATGCATATCGTTTGAAGGATATGAATCTATTTAGATACTTATATTTTTTTTATAGCAAAATCTTATATATACTTTTCTTTTTGAGTTTATTACTATTTTTCATTATCAAGAAGCAAATAAATTATTATAATTACAAGGTTAATATATTTTCCGTTAATTACAACATATGTCCGTCTCAGTTTTTGGTTTAGCGTAGGAAGAAGAAACACAACAAGCTAAAGTATACAATGTATGGGTTGAGATTGCAAAATTGTTCATTTTCACGGACAAATCACGCACATTTTTTTTTTACAAAGTTAATGTTCAGAATTATCAAAAAGAATACTTGAACTTTTTCTTTTCTCTTTCCCTCCTTTCCTTAGGTAGAGACTGAAACATACCTAATACCTTTTTGACCTTTTTTTTTTTCTTTTTTCTTTTTTTCTCTCCCCAAATTCTATACCTAACATTATTCTCAACAAATCCCCTCAATATATTCAAAGTTGATTATGAACTTAAAATATAAACAAATTGAAATTATTATTGAACTTTAATTTCATATTTCTCATCAGTCTCTGTCTTTCTGGTTGCTCTGGGTTTGATTCTACTTTATGTCCCTCAAGTCAAGGTATATATGTGCTTAACTTTTGTACCTGTGGAAAGAAGGAATATGCGGTTCTCTTTGCCATTAAATTAGTATGGTCTCATATGTACTTAAGCTTCACCAAAATGAGGTGCAAAGAGAAACTTCTACTCTTTGTGCAACTTAAAGAAATTTCTCCTTTGATTTTTAATTGGAAATTAAAAAATGGAAATTGATATTCTCTTTGTAATGAAAAATACTTCGGTGGGATGGACAATACCATATGCCTTACTCACTGAGTGGACTCCACATATGGGTTCCATAAGTTGATGTGAGGCATATGGTACATCCATCCTATGGAAGAACAACTCCTTTATAAGGCACAAAAGAGATGGAATTGTAAACGAAAATATATGAGAAGAAAAATGCTAGTGAGTAGAGAATTAAGCCCCAGCAAAGATGGCAAATTGAAGGTGAAAACTTGATGTGTGTTCTCTTGGCATCACCATTATTAAGCTTTTATAAGTAGATCAATTTTAACACTGATGTTTGTGGACACTGCTCATGGATAGTTCTTTATCTTTACCAAGAATTCTTCTTAGAAAACAGAACAAGAAAAATATATTTTCGAGGAAATGTTAACTTTTACCTAGAATTCTTGTAAAGTGAGCCTTCAATCTCATTTTTTTGACCAATTGAGCCTTCAATCTCATTGCATCTAAAATGAGAAGTTATTTTGATATTTATATGTAGCCAATATTGAGCTACTCAATCTGATAAGGCCCTTACTTTTATAAGTTAATTTCTACACCTTAAAGCATATTTATAGCATCCCCAAAATGGCCCAATTTAGTGATTTGCAAGACAGCTTTACTGGCCTCTTAACCCATATATCCCCAGACAATTGATGGCAAACAAAACCATTTTTCTGTTTATTTTCCAAAGAAAAAGATTAAAAAAAAAAAAAAAAAACCATTTCCCTGTTTCTCCTAATGTTGATTCATTCAAATCAAATTGTAATAATTTAAAAAACCTTACTAATCATAGAGACAAATACCAACCCCACATTGTCACATACTCAACCTACTCAAAATGGTGTTTTCCTGAGAGACAAACAGAAAAAGAGAAGGGGGAGCAAAAAAAATTTCCCTCTCTATATCCCCCACATGCTAGAACTCATGCTGAAGTAAAAAGAGAGGCAAAATAGCCTCGTATATTTGTCAATCAAGGAAACTTCCTTTTGCAAGATAACATAGAGAAAAACAACCCTCTCTCACCCCCACACGAAAAAAGGCTATAAAAATCACCGAAATAACTAAAATCCCAGAGTCCAGAAGCAATTTCTGACGCTGGCCTACTCTGGAAGAATCTCAGCCTAAAATAAATAATAAAAAGAAACCCTCATTTGCAATGTATTATATTCACATTTCTCTCGTCAAATCCTCATTCATTATTACTTTATATTATTTCTACTGTCTTTTCTTTCGGTCATTTGCAAGTCACAAAGAGCATCCCAATTTCATATATTAGTCAACCAAACTTTATTCTATTAATCTACAATCTGACATTCACTAAAGGCTTTCAAATAAAGAATTTGCTTATTATCCCCCAAAAAAAAAAAAAAAGACTTTGCCCATTTACTCACTATTTAATTATCCAAAGTCTCATTTATAAAAAAAAAGCCAACTATTCTGCCAACCTGACCAGCCTCTTGAATCTTACTTTCACCAACTTTATTCACTTTTGCTTTTGTTTATGAATTATTGAAGACCCTTATATTTAGGTCGACTAATTTATTCATACATAAATATATATATTAAACTGTGTGTCAGATTGCTTGGCCGAAAATCAAAGACTCTCTCATTGCAGGAATTTAGCGAGGCCAAAAGTCATGTGGCATGTGCCCAAAATCCGCATGTACTAGACACTATCATTTCACATCTACTTCTTGTTTCAGTCTTTCAGAGAATGTGGGGAATTGAGAAAATTGCAATTTTTATTTTTTTATTCAATTTTTTTGTTTTGAGGGTGTGGGGTGTCACGTGACATGGTGCCAAAAAATTTGATGGGACCACTACATTTGTTTTTTTTTTTTTTTTTTTTTTTTTTACTAAACGAGAAAAAAAAAAAAATTTGCTTCCTCTAAACGAGAAAAAGTTGGAATAGTAAAAATTGATATACTGTTTGCAATCTTCAAATGGTAGATTCATTATTCAATCTTCAATTCAGATAATGGTAATACTCAAAACATTTATTGTCTTAATATGAATCCAAATACCTTATCAACTAATTTGTTAATACCTAAAATGTGAAACCACTATACCCTTGCAAAATGGAGCAAATTTTCAATACTCCAAGAGTAGCAAATTCCTAAGGCGCAACCATGTAGGATACCACTATACCTTAGCAAAAGGGAGCAAATTTTCAATACCCAAAGTATCAAACTCCCAAAGCACAGCCATGTGGGACCCTAATATGTTTGTATCTTAGGAGTTTGAAACTCCCGGAGCACTGGATTCTTTCTGTAAAACGATACCCAACCCTACAAATATTTGCAAAGCTTTGGGAAAGTGAAAAATTGACACCTGCATTGCTATGATCTCCTAGTTTTGCTACCATCCTAAACTGTGTTTGACATGAATGCATATGATTTTGATGGGTAATGATCAGACCGTAAACGTGTCTTTCATGACTACAATGTCGATGTTGGATTACTAAGTGGGTCCCACGTTTAAAGAGGAATCTTTCTTTTCTCACAAATCTTTGATGTGAAAGGCCAACAAAACCAAAAGGATATTGGTGCTAAAACAGCATTATTTCTATGGAATGGTTCGGTACACAACAAACGGGATGAATAACATGATCATCGATTCAACGGTCAAGAAATTTCAATGAATTAGATCCAACGGTTATTTTTGTTAGTCCTCATTGGATAGCATGGACCGCCAGACTATGTTTTAACCAACCTTTTGAAATCTCAGCGCGCCAAAACTGATGTCGCCATTTTTCTGCTGCGGTGTCAGCATCAGAAAACTTAACGGAAGAGCAATAAAAAATAATAAAAAAAAGAAATTAAATTTTTGTATTTAATTTGGACCGCATGATAGATACATTATCCAAAATACTCTTTTAATATATTTTAATGAGGAAGAATTTAAATGCAATTCAGAGGGTCATAAAAATAATATCGAACAAAATAAATGACAAAATGGGAAAATAGGTGCAAATAATAAATAACACCCTTCAATTTGGATTCACGAGAAGTCCATGCCACCTTAATACTCAACCCCACAGTTTTTATTATTTTGGCCTTTTATTGGCTTGGAGAGACTTACCACTATTAAATTTTTTAGCCCTTAAAATGTGATTTTTTTAAAAAAAATATATATATAAAAACAAGTATCATTAAAATAGAAAGAAAAAATTTAAAACAAGTTGTTGAATTAGTGAAGAAATCGGATAAGAAGATTTAATTATATACAATAATTGAAAATTTTAAGAAATTTTTAGGCATTGAATAATTTTATAGGATTATGGATTCTATTAAGCTAGTGGACTTTCAGACGTTACATGGGGTCATTAATAATTGAATACTATTGTCAATTTCATAAGATGACTATAATCAATGATTTTGAACAATGGTTTTTTATTTTTTTTCTTTTTATCTTTAAAGTCTCTTAAATTAGGGATAATAAATCACATTAATTAATTTTATATGATTTCCATGAAGACGTTTGGGAAAAAAACTCATGTAGCAATCGTTCTGGAAAGTAAATAGCCCCTGAAACAAAACTGAAAAATAAGAACTTTGAAGATAATAACCCACCAAACCAAAATTATGGTTCTTTCAGAATTTAATAAAACCCAGCTAAGAATAAATAAATTCATAGGCAAATGCTGAACTAATAATTTGCGGAAAGCCAGGGAAAAAAGAGAAAAGAGAATAATTAAAAAAAAAAATTGAGAGAGAGAGAGAGAGAGACAGAGAGAGAACAAAAACTAGAACCAAAAAAGAAAGAAATAAAATAAAGAAAATAAATAAAAAGACAAAAAAGAAAATCCAGAGAGAGAGAGAGAGAGAGAGAGAGAGAGAATGGAGAAGAAAGTGTACGTTACCTTTAGATAAAGGAAGAAGGTGGGGTATGTAAATGGAGAAAAACACACGTAGACATAGTCCATAGAAGGAAGAGAGAAGCAGCAGATTTAAGGACAGCTGTGTATAATGGAGAGGGTGGGGTGGGGGTGGTAGGGACTGGTTTTATCCCCACGACAAAAATCTTACTGTTCTCTCTCTCTCTTCTTCTTCCCGCCTTCCCGCTTCTTCTTGAATCTCTGTCTTTCTCTCTCTCTGTCTCTTTCTCTTATTCTTTCACACACTCACAAATCAAAATATACCCATATAATCCTTTTTTCTTTTTCTTTAAGATTGAGATAGAGAAAATTGGACACAAAGAGAAAAGGGAAAGTGAATGGCAGAGAGAGAGAGAGAGTCTAGTACTCAACTGTGAGTGTACTTAGTATGGTATGGTAGGAAGTAGTGTTTTTGTTTTTTGGAGCAGAGGAAGTTGAAGAAGAAGAAAGGAAGAAGAAGAACATGTGGTGGAGCTGATAGCTAGCTACTTCTTTGGAGTCTCTTGACATGGACACCCCTGAGAGGAACCAGATCGGGACTCCTCTCTCTAAATTCGAGGTTATTTTTATATACTCATTTTGCTTTTTCTTCTCCTTCTTCATCAAATTCTGCTTTTTTTCTTTTTTTTTGGGGATGATTTTGTTCTTTTTTGGTGTTTCACTGGCTCTTTCATTTTTTTGGAGGCTGACCTGGGTTGGGTTTTCTCTTTTTACTCTCTGTCTCTCTGTTTCTTTTTTTTTTTTTTTTAAGTAAATTATTTTTTATTGTATTTTTTGTTGGGGTCAGAGGGAGGGTGGTCTTCATTTCTGATTCTGGTTTGATTTTTTGACTTGTTTTAAGGATTAACTCTTTACGTAAATTTCCAGTGGAATAAAGCTTCAATTTTGCTCAAATGGGTTGTTAGAATTGGAGTTTGTTGAAATTCTTAATTTTTCAAAGATAATTTCAGTATTTTATTTATTTATTTATTTTAACATTTTCTGCTGTTTTTTCACTTTTGAAAATCTTGTTTGGCCTATGTGAATTCCATTCTGATTTAGTTTAGATCTCCAATTGGAGCTTAATCTTTGCACTCTGGGTGTAAATTACATGCCCTTTCACTTTTCTTCTAAAAGATTATTTGCATGGGAATTTTAGATTTTTTTTGTTTTTTTATTGTCCTAATAAAGATTTTGGCTTTTACTTATTTTCAGAAACAAAATTTGAACATTTTTCCCTCTAAAATTCTATATATTGGTAGCTCATTTTTCCCCTCTCTCTTGTTATAAGAAAATCTAAATTTGTCATGCATATTTAAGACCATACGAGACCAAAATTTGATGCCCTTTAAGTGTTAATAAAACTGTTAAAGATTTGTTAGATTGGTCTCCTTAAGTTTGAGTGAAGTCTTCAGTTTTATGGATGCTCATTTTCCTCCAGATTTGTCTTTATAACTAGTTTAATTGTTGAGTATCTTATCTGAAAACTTTTGTATAATCTATAACATACATAAACACCACGCATTTCTTTCTCTTATCCATTTTGTCTTCCTCGTTGTTGCAATATTTCCTAGTTAATTTCATGTTTCTGCATATCATCTATTTGTCTAAATTAAAATGTAATATGCTAATGGTATGTAATTGTTTGATTTTCTCACTTTATAATTTTGCTTCATGCTCTAACAATTCTTCTCCTTATTTGCAGGACTCCCCAGTCTTCAACTATATCAATAGTCTTTCCCCTATCAAACCAGTTAAGTCCCTAAACATCACTCAGACATTCAGCTCCCTTAGTTTTGCAACCCTTCCATCCGTCTTCACTTCACCCCATGTCAGTTCTCACAGGGAATCAAGATTCCTTAGAAGGTAATTTGATGTTTGGTTTTCTTCTCATTTGTTATGGTGCTGAGATTTATCTACTCATTTTCATGTGGTGGTAATACTGTCTTTCAGGCATAATTCTTCAGATCCATCAAAACGCGAGTCTTCTCCCGAAATTGAAAACAAGGTTTGTACCAATGAAGGGGTTGTCATTGATTCAGCCCACCTATATAACAACCGAGGGGAGCTAAATGAAATTGGTGAAACTTCTGTTGAGCCACAGAGTGGGCATTCAAAATTCGTGATTGAGCTGCCTCGGACTTTAAAGTATGACTGTGGTAGCCCCGATTGTGACTCAACACCATGTGATATCACAGCAGATTGCGCATCAGAATTGATTGATCCATCAACTGCACTTGTTCCATATGTCCAAGAGGCCTCTGAAAGATGTTCATCAGGTGGCGAAGCACATGCAAATTTCCAGGGGGCTTGCCAGATTGGGCTTAAAAAAGAAGGGAATGTATGTGATTGGGAAAGTTTGATTTCTGATGCTGCTGATCTGTTAATTTTCAATTCACCCGGTTGTACAGAGCCCTTTAAGGGGTTGATTGAGAATTCTCTAGAGCCAGCAACAAGATTTTGTACTTCTGTTGTGGCTCAATTCCCAGAAAATGACATGATTGATGGGAATAGGATGCACGTTGTTGATCCAGTTTCTGTTGAACATCATAATACGGAAGATCTTTCAACCCAACCCCGAGAAGCTTGTCAGATGACAGAAATGGAAATGCCACAGGACAGATTGGCTAATACTAATTCAAATAAGGGTGTGGTGAGAAATCCGACTGAGATAAAGGATAATGAAGTGGAGGCATGCATGGCATTTTCTTGTAAGGTAAAATTAAACAATAGGTATTTTCCAGCATAGCATGTATTTAAAGGTTGTGGAATTGGATACACCTTCCTGCAAACATGTTTTGCATAGTAACCATTTACCATTTTTTGTAACCATAAGCATTAAAACCACAAGCGAATGAAAAATGGGCCTACTTGTTTTTATAACCGTTTAAGCTATTGTCGTCTATAATGGTAGTATGATATATTTAGATTACAATTTTGAACTTTATCCTTTCTATATTCTTGAATTTATATTAAGAACATTGCACAAAGAATACAAGTATCTAGTTTTCTACGTGCTGCTATGTATATGAAAACCATTTTAATGCTCCATTAACTCTTGAAATGGTCTTTTCTGTATATGTGTAGTCTGTTTTTAATTTGCATCGTGGTATCCGAAGGCGCTGTCTAGATTTTGAGATGGCTGGTGCTCGTAGAAAGAACTTAGATGATGGTTCAAATTGTAGTTCTTCTATATCACAATCTGATGAGAAGATCACTGCTAATGATACACAACTGGGCTCTGTTAAACCTGGTAGTGATTCTACAAGGCGTATCTTACCTGGAATTGGTCTGCATTTGAATGCACTTGCAGCAACCTCTAAAGATTATGTTATCATCAAAAGTGAAAGTTTTTCTTCTGGAAGACAACCAAGTTTGCCAAACACCACTGCCTCCATACATTCCCCTACGGACAGTCAAGAACCACTTGATAAATCCTTAATTTTAGCTTCCTCTGAAAGAGACACAGATGGAGCTGAAAATGGGGTTCTTTTGGAGGATGGTTCTCAAGCTCCTGCAATAAGTGAAGAGTTCAATCAGAACAGCCCCAAGAAAAAGAGGCATGTACTGTTGATGACTAGATGCTCAATTAGGTCATTTAAATCAGAATAATTTATTGCTTACTTCAATTGCTTTGCTCTTTTCTTGCTGTCTCATATTTTGCATTGGTATGCAGGCGTAGGCTGGAAAATGCTGGAGAGGGCGATTCCTGCAAGCGTTGCAACTGTAAAAAATCAAAGTGCCTGAAACTGTAAGTCCCAAATTTTTCGTCTCTGGTTATTTTTCCCTTAGAACTTTTGTTACACTCTGCAATTCTTAACTAATCTGGTTTCCATTTTACGCTGAGGAAATTGACTAACATATATTTTACTAATCTGGGCTATTGAATAAAAAAATTAAAATATCAGTTCTTCTTTTAAAAAAATGTAATGAATTGAAACAGAAGGATTCTCCTTTGCGTACATGGTAGGTTGTTATGTATGAGACTGAAGTAATTGTTTGTTTCTCGTCCTGCACAGCTATTGTGAATGCTTCGCGGCTGGTGTGTACTGCATAGAGCCATGTTCATGTCAAGATTGCTTCAACAAGCCTATTCATGAAGACACTGTGCTTGCAACTCGCAAGCAGATTGAGTCTCGCAACCCGCTTGCATTTGCTCCGAAAGTGATAAGGAGCTCAGATTCTGTTCCTGAATTTGGGGTTAGAAAACAAAGTCTTACTAGTGTCTGCTCTCTGCTTCATACTCAAGTTGGACTTACATATTAACTTGTCAAAGTTATTTTCACTTGCAGGATGAATCAAACAAAACCCCAGCTTCAGCCCGGCATAAAAGAGGATGCAACTGCAAGAAATCAAGTTGCACCAAGAAGTACTGCGAGTGCTATCAGGTTTGTCACCCTTAAGCATAATCTGTGTGCTTTCGGTTCCTATATGCAATATCTGATTCATGAACCCTTTCCTTTTAAAAGGGTGGTGTTGGATGCTCCATTAGCTGCAGATGCGAAGGGTGTAAGAATGCTTTTGGTAAAAAGGATGGTGAGTAGGCCATTTGACTTCATTTTCATTACCTCAAATTTCTCCAATACTTAAAAAAGTTTGCATAAACTATTTTCTTTGGTCTAATTCTTATTTCCAATTCAGGGTCTGCCTTAACAGGAACAGAAGCTGAGCCTGAAGAAGACGAAACAGAAGCAAGCGAAAAGAGTATGGTGGACAAACCCTTACAGAAAATCGAAATTCAGAATAATGAAGAGCAGAACCCGAGCTCTACTCTTCCCATAACACCATTACAGGCTTCCAGGTTTACTATTTGAAACATCTTTCATATGTTTGATATAGTTGGTTACCATTATTGGTTAAATCTTTAATGATATGAGGTTTATGTGACAGAGTACCTTTGATCCCGCTGCCATTGTCATCAAAGAGCAAGCCTCCACGCTCTTCTTTTTTCACCATGCCATCGTCTTCTGGATTGTATACTGGTCAGAAACTTGGTAAGCCGAATATTCTCCGATCCCAACCTAGGTTTGAGAAGCACATCCAAGTTGTTCCAAAGAATCAGGAAGACGAAATGCCTGAGATTCTCAGAGGGGATAGCTCTCCAAACACTACTGGCATCAAGACTTCTTCTCCAAACAGTAAGAGGATATCTCCTCCTCATTGCAACTTTGGTTCATCGCCTGGTCGCAGGACCGGCCGGAAGTTGATATTGCAGTCCATCCCTTCATTTCCTTCTCTCACTCCCCGCCATTGAATAGCTAGAGTTTTGTTTCAAGTTAAGACTATTCTTTCAAATTTTCATTATGTTGAAATGTATGGTGTTTTTAGCTCGACATACCATTTTAAGTTCATCACTGTCTACCTTGTATAATAAGAAGATGGAATATCCAAGCTAGCATAATCTCCAACTCTTCTTGTATAATATGGTGTATTAAATTAAAAGTACTGCATTTTTACTTCTTCTATTCCAATTCCAAGCGTATACTTGAATATTTGTAGTATTTAAGGTTTTCAACATCTTGACTATAATATGAAATTTTCTAACTGTATATTAATCTCTACGTGAACAAATATTTATTTTTTACATGAGTACCGTTTCTAGATTTTGCTATTTAAAACAATAATATTAATTACAATCATAAATAGTTAGTTTAAAAATCAAATTCTACTAACCAATAAATAAATTATAAGAACATTTTGTAAAATTATTCTTATTATTTGCAATTTACAACAAATTGGTTTGATAATCTTCACAATGAGCATAAAATCTTAATTTTATTTTCTGTTGTCCCTTATTTCTTTATATACTTTAACCCCGTTCATATGATTTTTACACATTGGCCCCTTAAAAAAGAAACAATCCTAGTTATACCCCTAAAAGGGGTTCAATATTGCTTCCTATAAAAAAAAGAAAAGAAAAAAAAAAAAAAGGAAAGAGAAAGTAATATGGTTGGATTTATTTATTTATTTATTTATTTTGGGTAATTTGTAATTTGGTAGGATTTCACTATCTTTTTCATCCCATTGTATTGGCTAATTTTGCTTGGTCAAATTTATCAAACTTAATTCTCTTTTCTTTAATCTTTATTAGGACGGTATTATAATAAACAGGAAAAGCCACATACGCGACTTGTCGTGTTTATAAAACAATGGTTCCTCTGTTCAGCAAAAAAAGAAAAAAAACAATGGTTTCCCTGATTATTTGGTTGAAAAACGACAAGTCGAGTTTAATTCAATATGGTTGGTTGTGGTATTGATTAATTACATGTTTGAAAGCAGGTAGTCCACTATGTGTTTTGGAAGCAATGCCCTGCCGACAACTTCTATCTCAGAAAATGTTCATTGTTTACTTTTGGGTTCTTTGGTCTTCCAGTAACCAAATTTTGCAAATTTGATGGCTAAAAGCATTCACTAAGAGACATGAATTTTTCAGTCTGAAACTCAATTTGCACATAATAATTTGTTCTTTTTAGGCTATACATATGAGTGTTGGATCATATTGAATAGTTTAAGTAGGCTACTTATATTATTTGGTATATTAATGCTATGGATATCAAAATATTAATCAAATTTATGTATCAAATAATAAATATTAATATATATTATTAGTTGGAATATTCATATAATTTAAATATAAATAAAAAAAATTTAATAAAAAAATAAATTAATTAAATATTATCTATTTATCATATTATTTATATATTATTTAATAAATATTTTGATAGTGTTAGTATTATTTTTTATTATCAAATATAAATTATATGGCTCCCACACATAAATTGGACAATATGATTTGGTAGAATAAAGTTGTGTATGATATAATACCCACGCTTACAGTCGTCAGCATGAAAGCCTATTCAGAAGAGAGTAAATTTCCATGGAAAAGCTAACAAAGGGTAAAAAACCTATATTGATAATCTCTTCTAATGATTTTTCAGGTAGTTTCATTTAAACTAAAATGCTGCAGCAAAACACATTTGTCTATCTTGGTTGATTTTAGTTAACAAATTTGTGATGGGATTTTCATTTTAGTGCTGGGTTGCTAAGGTAGGACCCCATTGGCGTGAGCAACGAGGACTCAAATAAAACTTACAAAGACAGTCACGATTAGGTATATATACGTGCACATGGGAGAGGTGTGCAGGAGGCATGGCTTTTTGAATACCTTTTCATTTTGTTTTTTGGAACTTAGCAAAGCGTTTCTATTCTTAAAAGCATATGAAATAATGATCAAATTCTATTTGGTTGCTTTTTTTTTGTTTTTGTTTTTTTCATTTCTCATCTTTTTCACTTTGCTGATAGATTTTCCGGCCAGGTTTGATAAACTTTTTCTTCAGAATCCTTTAGGGGAACATTAGGCCCTCTAGCTGGCAATGCCACTAGAAAACGAAAACATAATCCCAATTTCAATCTTTGGCTTGGGGTCCATATATTATTTCCCCTCTTTTTCAAACTTACTTTTTTTATTTTTTATTTTTCCTTTTCAATTAAGATTTTGGAAAACAGGTTTGTAATGGAGGTTGGTGAGTTGGGTATTGGTTATTGAAAGTGTGAATTAAGGGAAGTAGATTTGGACTTAAAAATCTCCAATGACATCCATTTTTTTTTTTTCCTACCCAAATAATTTGGGAGAGAGATATACAGAAATCACATCAAATGGAGTCGGTGATCTGCATAGTCTAGTGCCTTAAAAGCATTGTATCCTTTGGTGGGTATACAGTAACATCAATATTTCTAGACAGGGTTTAATTTTGTCCAAGGGTATGAAGCATTGTGGATTGGTTCTGCAATAATAATAAATGGTCATTCTCTTCTCTCTTTCATGTATGTAACACAGCACCACCTAATTTTCTTAGGGTACTTAGGAATTAATTAAAGTTGTGATATTATTTCAAAGTTCTATATGATCAGCTTGAAAGTGATTTTAAAGGGCTAATTGTTGTAGCATGCTTTACTTCTTTCCTACTCACTTTAGAAGCACATATTCAATTGTTTAAGTAATTCTGGTGTTTCTCTTGTTTATCTTTTTTTTGTTATGAATGATAAAAATAAATGTAGTTCTGGTAATTGTAATTTAGATATTACAATCTATCCTTATGAAATTCACTGTTTACTATATGAGAGATCTTGACTTTAAAAGTATGCAAATCCTAAAATTTTACAACTTCATGAATAGTATTGTGTTTTTGCTCATGCATCACACACTTTCAGTTTTCTAATTTCCTCACTTGGTGCTAATCTAATCTGACATCCTACATTTTCATCATGAAATTAATATATTGTGAAGTTATTAAGTAAATCGATCTGATACTTCGATGTGGTTATAAAAAAGTAGAATAAATACAGCTCAAATAATTTACAAAAAATAATAATAATAGTAATAACTCAAAGATTATTTAAATTTATTCACCAAAAGAGATTATTCAAACTGGCATAATAATAATTGCTATTTTCAGGAATTGAAAACACAAGAAAGATAGCAATGGAGTGGAAAAAGTAGATTCATGGTCTTTTTAGTTACCTTTTCTCTAGTCCAAGACTATAATCATTGTGTTTTTTTCCTCTCATGGAAAAACCCTTTTCACCTTCATTATTTGACTTCTACTGCAAACTCTTTCTCCTTCAAAAAAAAAAGAAAAGAATTAATGTGAACACCACAACCTAACCCTCGTTCCTAGCTGAAACCTAACCAAGGAAGCCTAGCTATGATACCATGATCTTTTTTTTTTTTTTTTTTTTTTTTTTTTTTTTTTTTCCCGATGGGTCTAATGAATTAATGAATTAATATAATGTGTATTCATAAATTTTATCTAGTAGTAAAATTTATTGAAAATACATTTTTAAATTCAAGATTCATCCAATTCAGAGTTCAAACTTCTATCTGACTAACAATCCTCCTTTAGCAAGTTGGAACTAAAAAAAACATTAACTAATGTAATTATGTAATTAGGATTATTGAGAAATAGACCAATAACTCATGTGGGCGAGGCCAATTGATAAAATCAAAATCTTCCACGCGACTAGAAAGTCAAAATCCTACAGGTCATAACCCCATGTGCAGATCATTAATTCAACGGTGCTGATGTAGTGACCAGTACTTCAAATGTCATCATCTTCAACTACAACAGTGATTGTTATTTGTGTTGAAATTAATTGATTAACAAATTTAATTAGTTGTAAAACAAACTTATGTTTTACATAATTTAGCACTTATGATAACAAAATGAAAGTCTAAAAGAAAGTACTTATTATTATTAATCACAAACAACATAATGATTAATCTTCAACTAGCAATCTTTCAGGTACTACTTGTGTTCTAAGAATATTTACCTGCCACATCTTTTAATAAGATTCTCTTTTTTCTTTTTTCTTTTTAATATGGTTGGTGAGCCTACCCTATCAAAATCATCACAAACCCTATTCTTTCACAATACAAAAAACACTAAACCACCCTTCAAATTTATATAATTTTGAGAAATACACAAATTGCCAAAGTCGCTTTTTTAATTCATAATCTTAATACTTATTTTGGAGGTAATTAAAATGATAAAGCTCTCTGAAAATGAAGTTTTGGCTAATGAAACACAAAGATTAATAGCTGAGCTACCACTTTTGTATATGTAATTTAAGATATATGATTAATTTCTGTCGGTTTTCTCAAAAAAAAAAAAAAAAAAATTGGGAATTGCTTGAAGACTACTTGAATATTCAAAACCTTTAGTGATGATCACTTTTGTCTAAAATATTCTTTTAGAAAAAAATTGCCTTTCCCATCTCAAAAGGAAACTAAAAAAAAAAATAATAATAATAAAGAAAAAGAAAATAAAAAGTTTGTCCAACATTGAATTCTAAACCTCCCCATCTCCATGTCATTGATGGATACGTTGTGTGAGACCAGAAAATCTCTTATTAGTGACGACAGGGGGTGGCGCCACCGTCCTAAAAGGTCCACCATGAAAAGGTGACGGCCCACCTTATAAAGGTGACCAATACCATTCACATTTCATAATATAAATTCCAACAATCTTTATTTGTATTTGTTACATTATATATATATATATATATATTATTCACAGATTCTTAATTCCAATAATAATCTGACCCCTATTTCAATTATTGTAATTTTTATTTGCTTCAAAGAATCCAAATTCAGAAAAAGGTGTGCTTACTCTTAAGGAAAAATCCTATCCAATCGTTGAATGCAATTTAGCCTTGTGGTTATCTCTGGCTAGACATATCACTTTTGTACCATTTTCTTTTTGGCTCCTAGCGTCCTACAATATTAATTTTCAACATGAATTTAGATTATTACTATAATAATGCCTGGTTTTGTATTAGTTTTACATGTGGAATAGTAAACTTAAGACGGGATTTTTCTTTTTTAAATTATTACTGTGCTGATCCAGGCATCAAATCAGAATCAATTCTCGCCGCTATAACTGATAGCACCTTAATAAAATTTAATTAATGTGTTTTAAAAAATTTAGATTTGGTGTCTAAATATTGATTGGCATGATTGAATCGCTCTTTGCAAAAAAAGGAAAAAGAAACTAAAATGGTTTGGGTTTAGTGGACTCTTTTGGATGTATACCTGTCAATCTAGACAATAGATTATATAGGTGAAAAAACAAAGAAAACAAAAATAAAAAAGGGAGGCAAAGAATTGTCTTAGACAATGGACATAATACTTGATAATCAAAAAGCACTACAGAAACCCAAGATTTTCCTAAGATCAAGAAATGTACAAAACCACAAAGTAATCTATTATTTGAAGCCCAAGAAAGAACATATTTTTGTAGATCTTATGCCAATGCCAAGACCACAAGTGCTCATAGGAAAAAGTGATTATATACAAGGCTAGATTAGTGAGAAACGATAAAAGAATTTAAAAAAGATGACTGTTTGCTGAAAAGTGCCAATTAATTCAATCTTAAAGTAAATGATTAAAAAAAAAAAAAAAAAGTAAGAGCAAAATTTCTTGAGGTTTAAATTTCAAAATGCATACGCGAAATGTAACTCTATTTAAAACCATTAAATTCCCATAATTAAAAAGATAATAAAAAAAAAAACACAAAATTTTCTCACTTTTTTACTTTTCTCTTTCTTTCCTTTACAGGTCATGGTTATCAAACAGTCAGTGTTCCAAATCTAAGAATATAATGCCAAGGACCATTTTACAGAGAGAGAGAGAGAGAGAGAGAGAGAGATGAAGAAGAGTAGGAAGAGTCTGTTTGAGTGTCAGATAGAGAAAATGGATTGAAAGGTACTATTTTGCAGCTGGAGTTTTACTATCACAGCTGCTGAACAGGAACGCATTAACCAGTTTTTGATTCATCTGGTGTGTATTTGATCCAGTTGGGATAGTAAAAAGGAAATAAAATTCTCTTCTTTCTGTTGTTGTCGAAACCTATTTGCTTGAAATCAATGGTATTCTGTTCCTTTGAATGGTGGTCTTTGTTTGGCTATGAGCATCCGTTTCTAATTTCATTTTCAGTTGGTAAGTTCTTGATCTTTTGGTTCACAAAAGGATCGGTTTTTTCTTATCCACCTCAGTTTCTGAGAAAACCCATCTGCTCAAAATTAATGCTTGTGTTCCTTTTCATTGCTAATTTCACTTTCTGATTCGAAACCCAGTGCCAGTTTTCATTCTTTGTTATGTTCAACTTTTGGTTGATTATGAATAGTAGTTTTTTACTGTTAGTTTGCTCATCAGAGTGATGGTTCGTACTTGAAGGACTGCTTCTGTGTTCAATAACTGAGTAAAGGTGGTTTTAGCGGTTCAATATGTGTTCTTAACAAATCTTTCTGTATTGGATCTTTTTCGGGTCATGTTGCTTGGATAAATTTCAAAATGCTGGTTTACTCTGTTTATGTTCGTGTACCTATTTCCTCTTACTTTAGTAAATTTTTGTTTCTTTATGATTGAGAATACTTATAAATTGCCAATTCTTTGTTTCTTAATGCTGTTTGCGTTTTTTAATCTTTTTGACGATCTGATGCTCATTTCCTTCACTTTTTCTCTTAGATCTGGGTGTCTCAATTTGGTCACTTGAAGAATCATTGAAGTAGGGAGTTGAGCCAACCAAATAACTGGAGTTTTCCCCTGTCGAGAAAGTAATTTGCATTTTTCAATCTCCTTCCCACAGTATTTGATGCTTTTTTCCTTTTGGTTCCTTTTTCTTCTCTCTCTCTCTTTTTTTTTTTTTTTTTTTTTGGTTTTCTAATGTACAAATAGTTTTGTTGGATAGGTAAAAGAAAGAGATACTGAATGTAAAAGCCTCATTTAGCATATAATTGGTGGTGGTGATCCAAGTAAAGTGATATTCTGGCCTGGATCAATTCAGGACTTTACTACTGGTGCAAGGACCAGGGCTTTACCAAGCCGAAGCCAATTGTGCTGTTGCTCTTTGTTGGAGCCATGGCAACCCTTTTACATTCTGATTCCAGGCGCCTATATTCTTGGTGGTGGGACAGTCACATTAGCCCCAAGAATTCAAAATGGCTTCAAGAAAACCTTACAGGTGAATATTCTCTCCTTATGAATCAATATTTGCTCTTTCTAAGGAATAGTATTAATATTGTTGGGCTGTATCCTGAAAAGGACAATTTTATCCTCATTGGAGCAGCTTAAGTTATTTTTTTCTTCTGCCAATTTTGTTTGCCTGCAATGAACGGCTTGATTTTTAGTCAATGATAAGTAACATTATAAATAATTTGTCTTTCGAGACAGCAAAAAGCTCTCAAGAGCTGAAGTTGATTCGTTTTGAAGAAAAAAAGTGAAAAATAAAAACAAATTAGTTGAAGGAATTCTTTATGATTTTCTTCTCTTTCGTTACCAAATAAGTGATGTAATGGAATTATATCATCTTCTTTCAGCTGACTTCTCATATCCTTGTATCTGGGATATTTTCATCCATATGATTGGTTTCAAATTTTTGCTTGAGTCATGTGGGTGGTTGTTTTTATTTTCATTTTCTTTGTGTGTCAAAAGTTTCTTAATCCCTCCTCTTGTTAGGAAGTTGATACTTAAGCTGCAATATAGTGATTCTTCTATAAGAGGGCTGATTTTAATTGTTTTTACAGTTGCTTAAACATGCAAATCTGTCTCTCTCTTTGCAGAACTTTGCAATGTTTATCCTACAATCCTAACTTTCTTTGGATCTTCTTTTGCAGACATGGATGCCAAAGTGAAATCAATGATCAAGCTCATTGAAGAAGATGCAGATTCTTTTGCAAGAAGGGCAGAAATGTACTACAAGAAGCGGCCAGAGCTGATGAAACTGGTTGAAGAGTTCTACCGAGCCTATCGTGCATTGGCTGAGAGGTATGACCATGCAACCGGGGAGCTACGCCAGGCCCATCGAACTATGGCAGAAGCATTCCCGAACCAGGTACCCTATGTACTGGCTGATGAATCACCCTCAGGCTCTTCGTGTACTGAACCTGAAACCCATACACCAGAAATACCACATCCAATTCATGCCTTGTTAGACCCAGATGAGTTGCATAAAGATGCATTTGGAGTATCTTCATCCAGCTTACATGCTTTGAAAAGGAGTGGAGGGATTTCAGAGGAATCCAACTCTGGAATGAGAAAATGGGGTCTGAAACAGCTGAATGAGATGTTTAATTCAGGAGGAGTTCCACAAAATTTGAAGCTTGCAGAGGAAACAAGAAAAGGCCTAGATTTCCATGAAGCAGAAGGCAGTGGACAACATTTCCGAGATGGTATATCTCAGATGTCATTTGAGAACCAGAATCTCAAGAACCAGGTCCTTTCAGAGTCTGAGCGTGCAGGAAAAGCTGAAAATGAAGCTCAAACCTTAAAGAAGACTCTTTCTAAGATACAAGCTGAAAAAGAAGCCATCCTTCTTCAATACGAAGAGAGTCAGGAGAAATTATCTAATCTGGAGAGAGAACTTAGTCATGCACAAAAAGATGTTGGAGGACTTGATGAACGAGCTAGCAAAGCCGAAATTGAAATTAAAATATTGAAGGAAGCCCTTGCGGCATTGCAAGCAGAGAGGGATGCTGGTCATCTTCAATACACCAAGTGTTTAGAAAAGATATCTAGCCTGGAGACTCTCTTAACTTGTGCTCAGGAAGATGCAAAAGGCCACAGTGAACGAGCTGTTAAAGCAGAAAGTGAATCTCAAAATTTGGAGGAGGAACTTTCCAGATTAGAGGCTGAAAAGGAAGCTGGTCTTGTTCAGTATAAGCAATGTCTTGAGAAAATATCTATTTTGGAGTCTAAAATTTCGCTTGCTGAGGAAAATGCCAGATTTCTTAATCAACAAATTGAAAGAGCAGAAACTGAAGTTCAAATTCTGAATAAAGCTCTTGAAAAACTGAATGAAGAGAAAGAAGCCGCAGCTCTCCTGTACAAGCGGTGTTTGGAGACAATATCTAAGATGGAAACTGAAATTTCTCATGCTCAGGATAATGTTGAACGATTGAACGGTGAAGTTCTAATGGGAGTTGCAAAATTAAAAAGTGCTGAAGAACAGCATGCTCAGTTAGAGAAATCAAATCAATCTCTGCAATTAGAGGCAGATGATCTGGTGCAAAAGATTTCGAGGAAAGATCAACAGCTTACAGAGAAAAATGACGAGTTGAGGAAACTTCAGATCCTAATGGAGGAGGAACACTCAAGGTTTCTGCACGCTGAAGCCACTCTCCAAGCTCTCCAGAAATTGCATTCTCAATCTCAAGAGGACCAGAGAGCCTTGGCAAAGGAGCTCAAGAATGGGCTTCAAATGTTGAAAGACTTGGAGACTAGCAAACATGGTATGGAGAAAGAAATACAACTGGTTAAGGATGAAAACAGAAACTTGTCTGAACTTAACTTTTCTTGCACTGCCAAGCTAAACAATCTACAAGATGAAATCTTTAGCTTGAAGGAGATGAAAGAGAAACTTGAACGGGAGGTTGGGCTAAAGGAGGATGAAAGCAATGCTCTCCAGAACGAAATTTGTCAGCTGAAAGATGAAATAAAGGGCTTGAACAGGAGATATCAGGCCATGATGGAGCAAGTGGCGTCTGTTGGTTTAAATCCTGAATGCCTTGTGTCCTCTGTGAAGCACTTGCAGGATGAGAACTCAAACTTGAAAGAGATCTGCCAAAGGGACAGAGAAGAGAAGGAGGTTCTTTATGAGAAGATGAAGGACATAGGTAAACTTGCAACAGAGAATGCTATTTTGCAAGGCTCCCTTTCGGGATTGAATGGTGAGTTGGAGGGGTTGCAAGCGAAAGTCAAGAAATTGCAAGAGTCCTGCCAACTTCTCGAGGGAGAAAAATCCAATCTTGTTTCTGAGAAAGCTGCATTGCTTTCACAGTTACAAGTTATCACAGAGAATATGCAAAAGCTCTTGGAGAAAAACAACTTGCTGGAGACTTCCCTCTCGATGGCAAATGTTGAGCTTGAACAGTTGAGGTTAAAAACCAAGAGCTTAGATGATATGTGCCAGTTGCTTAATAATGAGAAATCAGTTCTTCTAAATGAGAGAAGCAGCCTTGTGTCTCAGTTGGAAAATGTTGAAGAGAGGCTGGGAAACCTGGAAGGGAGGTTCACAAAACTAGAAGAAAAATATTTTGATCTGGAAAAGGAAAAAGACTCCACACTTAATCAAGTAGAAGAACTACGAGAATCCCTTCTTGTGGAAAGACAAGAACGTTCAAGTTATGTGCAAATCACTGAAGCTCGATTAACATGTTTGCAAAACAATGTCAATCTCCTGCAAGAGGAGGGTAGATTGGGAAGGAAAGAATTTGAAGAAGAAGTAGATAGAGCTGTAAATGCCCAGATTGAGATCTTCATTCTGCAAAAGTTTGTAGAAGATTTGGAGGAAAAAAATTTAGCTTTGCTCTTTGAATGTCGAAAGCATGCAGAGGCATCCAAATTTTCTGATAAAGTGATTTCAGAATTGGAGAAGGAAAATCTTGAGCAACAGGTAGAAACAGAATTCTTGGTAGACGAAATCGAGAAGTTGAGGTTGGGGATTCAGCAAGTGTTCAGGGCTCTTCAATTTAATCCAGTTGATGGACATGGAAAGGATTTCAGAAAAGAGCAAATGACTGTGCCATGCATTTTAGATAATATTGATAGCTTAAAGAGTTCTTTGTCGAAAAGCAAGGATGGGGAGCAACAGTTGCTGGTTGAAAACTCAGTGCTTTTAACTCTGCTTGGGCAACTTGGAGTAGAGGGTGCAGAACTTGAATTGGAAAAGCAGATCCTTGGGCAGGAGTATGAAATTATGAAGGGCCAGTATTCTGTGCTGCAAAATGATATGCATGAGTTCCAAGAGATGAATATGAGGTTGAGCTCAGAAGTGAGCAGGAGAGAGCAACAGGAGGAAGTATTTAAGACTGAACTGGAAAGTCTGCATACAAAGCTGGCAAATGTGCAGAGGGCTTATCTTGTTCTGCAAGGACAAAATTCCAAGGTGCTTGAAGAGAATAGATCTTTGCTTAAGAAACTCCTTGATCTTAAAGAAGAAAAGAACTCCCTTGAAAAGGAAAATAATGATATTCTTCATGAAGCAGTAGCCCTTAGCACTCTCTCATCTGTTTTAGAGAGCTTTACAAATGAGAAAGCTATGGAGCTTAAAGAACTTTCTGAAGATCTCAATAAACTCTCTGCAGATAACACTGATCTCACGAAGGAGATTGGAATGCTGGGGGAGAAGTTGGTGATGAAAGAAGCAGAAAATGTAAATCTGAATGAGTCAGTTGAGAGGTTGGACCAGGAGTTGCATGAATTCAAAGACTTGAATGATCAACTGAACTTTCAAGTTTTAACCGAAAGGGATTTTCTAAAACAGAAGGCAACAGAACTCTCAGAAGCAGGAGAAAAGATTAGAGCAGCCGAAGAGTTAAATGTGGAGTTATGCAGAACCATTGAGGAACTGAAGCTCGAATGTGAAGATTTAAGACGAACCAGAGAAATTCTCGCAAAAACAATCCTTGAACTATCTGAAAATGGTGCTAGTCAGAAAAAAGAAATTGAAAGCCTTCGTGAAGTAAATGAAAATTTGGAGACTGAAGTGGGCATATTATGCAAAGAAATTAAACAACACAGAATCAGAGAAGAAAATTTGAGTTCAGAACTGCAAGAAAGAAGCAATGAATTTGAACTTTGGGATGCTGAGGCAGCATCATTCTATTTTGATCTTCAGATTTCTGCTATCCGTGAGGTTCTGCTTGAAAAGAAGGTACACGAGCTTATTGGGGTCTGTGGGAGTCTTGAAGATGAAAGAGTTGCAAAAACCACAGAGATTGAACAGATTAAAGCCAGAGTTAACTTCTTAGAAGGTCAAATTAGTGGACTGAAGGCCCAGTTGTCTGCCTATGTACCTGTTATAGCTTCTTTGAGAGAAAATGTAGAATCTCTTGAGCAAAATGCCGTTCTCAGGAACAAGCTTCTAGCAGCGGGCAAACAAGATCAGAAGGTAATAATTCTTTATCTTCCAAGCAATTTAATAAAAAAACAAACAAAAAAACTACTGAAGTGATCTTGTACCTAGCCTATAATGGGGAAAACTTTCCCCTTTCACAAAATTGATGAAGAAAATAGAGTTTTGTGGCCTTAAAAGTCCAACAGAACACTTTGGATACCATATAAAACACAGATAACGTGTACAAGTGTTTGTGCGTGTGCCCGTGCATGCATAATTTTTTCTTTTTGGGAACTTGATTGAGCGATTAATATTGATAGCTTTTTACCTTTAGTTTATATGTTCTTATTGCTGAACCGAATACTAATTTCAATGCCTGCCTCTCTAGGGTCTGGAAATGACAATTCATCTTGATGAGAAGAACTGTCAACAGCTCAAGGAAGATCACAGTACCATGATCCCAGATGGACTTCTTGATTTGCAGAAAATACAAGCTACAATCCAAGCGGTTGAAAAAGCAATGGTGGAAGAAATAGAAAGGCTTGCAATTGAAGCAGTTGAAAAGGAAGTGGTACAAGGAATGGAAAGACCTGCAATGCAGGATTATATAAGCACTGACATAAAATCAGCTCCTGAAATTGAAGAGACTGAAGAGTTTAAATCAAAAGGTACATCAGTTCAAGGGGAAGGCTCTGTAATTGAAGAGATGAAAATTGGTGATGAGCTCAGTGACAATCTCAATCAGAAGTCAAAACCTGAAAATGGGATTACAATGAAAGACATCCCACTTGATCAAGTTTCAGATTGTTCATATTATGGAAGAAGCAGGAGAGAGAAAAGTGGAGCTGAAGATCAGATGCTTGAATTATGGGAAACTGCAGAGAAGGATTGTAGCAAAGATGCACTTGTTGATGGGACAGAAAATCAGGCATCCAAACCAACAGAGGTTGTTACTGCACACAATCGGTATAGAGGAACAAAGCAGGAAATTCCGGATTGTCCTTCAGAAGTACAACATGAGAAGGAACTTAGCATTGACAAGCAGGAGGTGCCTTTAAGTAGCTTGCGAGGTCAAGAAGGCAGCAAAGGAAAGATCTTGGAGAGACTTGCTTCCGATGCTCAAAAGTTGACAACTTTACAAAGAGCCTTGCTAGACTTAAAAAGGAAGCTGGAGACTAACAAGAGAAGCAAGAAGACAAATTGCACCGAATATGAAACTGTCAAAAAACAGTTGCAAGAAGTAGAGGAGTCTGTTATGCAGCTAGTAGACATCAATGATCAATTGACCAAGGATGTCGAAGAGAGTCCGTCATCTTTGGATGGTAAGTCGTCTGAAGAGTTTGACGAGGCCAGAGAGGTTTGCAGAAATAGAGCAACAGAACAGGCAAGGAAAGGATCAGAGAAGATTGGAAGATTGCAATTTGAGTTGCAGAACATCCAATATATTCTACTAAAACTGGAGGATGAAAATAGAAACAAGGGAAAAGGTAAATTTTCAGAAAGTAGAACCGGTGTCCTCCTACGGGACTTCATCTACAGTGGTGGAAGAATTCATCGTAGGCGAAAGAAATCTTGCTTTTGTGGGTGTAAAAGACCCATGACCAATGAAGACTGAGATGAGCAGTTAAGAGGAAAGCATACATTTGTTGGCTATATGCTTTCATTCCTTGAAAGGTTCCTAGTGTTCAAGGCTTCATTTCTCAGCTAGATAATGGAGAGAACCCATCGTCTTTATTAGCTGTAGATGATCTGTATGAATTAGGTCTGATCTAATCATAATAAGCTGCTTCCTTGAGCCTTTTTATGTCTATTAATTTCTATAAAAACTATAACCATATATTACTGGACAAATTCAGGCAGCAAATTCTTTTTTCCTTTTTTTTTTTTTTTTTTTTTCAGTTACATTCAGAATTTCTAGCGTGTGCTTCCAACTGAGAATAGAAATGCTTGAACTACTAGAGTTAATTTGAACTTGAAACTTCTTGGATAGAAATCAAGGATCTGTTACTCAGATTTAACTTTTAAAACAACTTTTAAGCCAAGAACCTCAATTCAAATCAAGATGCTCATTATTATTTATTTATTTTTTCCTTTAAAATATACAAATGCAAAGGCCATAATATAAATACTTCTGCTATCATTTTATAACAAACTTTTTTATAACTTCAGAGCACGAAAAAGATAATATATATATATATATATAATACAATCATATGGAATGTAACCTCTTGAGATAAATTTACAGAAACAAAGTATCCAAGGAACATAAACAACAAGACAAATAATAATACAAGAAATCTGTGTATTTGAAAAATTGGGGAAAAAAAATTTAATTAACCCATGAGTATGTAATTCGACAAAAAAAGAAAAAAACCAATGAGTATGTTAAAAAGAATTAGTAGTATACCTACTCACAAAATTGAACTATCTAAACCTCTCCGATTCCCTCCACTAAAAGAAAGTAGAAATG